>NW_026285355.1:0-5714 GCF_023373465.1 Oncorhynchus keta | reverse complement strand
TACAAATAAAACATTTTTATTTTTATTTTTTAAATGGCGATTAGTAGTGTGGCTTTTACCTAAAGCCAATGCGTTCTGGCTCTCTTTACTTACAACCATGAACTGACCCTAACCACCTAAACCCTAATAGTGATCACTAAACCCTGACCTCTAACTCCCTGACCACTGAACCCTGACCCCTGATCACTAAACCCTGACCCTAAATCTGAACCCTGACCTCTAACTCCTGACTCTGTGGGTGTAGGTGAATAAAGTGCAACTCTGGTGGATCTGCTGGTCGTTTCCAGGCTGGGAGGCCCAGGCAGACCTTCTGGTGAGTCTCCTAACCCCTAGACCCTAACCCTTAATGAGCTGGAGGCCCAGCAGACTCTAGTGAGTCCCCTAGACCTAACCCTAACGAAGCTGGAGGCCCAGGCCAACCTTCTGGTGACCCCAACCCCTAGACCCTAACCCCTATCGAGCTGGAGGCCCAGGCCAACCTTCTGGTGAGTCCCCTAACCCCTGACCCTAACCCTAACGATCTGGAGGCCCAGGCAGACCTTCTGGTGAGTCCCCTAGACCCTAACCCTAACGGCTGGAGGCACAGGCCGACCTTCTGAGTGAGTCCCCTAGACCCTAACCCTAACAAGCTGGAGGCCCAGGCCAACCTTCTGGTGAGTCCCCTAACCCTTAGACCCTAACCCCTAATGAGCTGGAGGCCCAGGCCAACCTTCTGGTGAGTCCCTAACCCCTAGACCCTAACCCCTAACCCAGCTGGAGGCCCAGAGCCGACCTTCGTGAGTCCCCTTAGCCCCAGACCCTAACCCTAGACCTAAACCTTAGATGCTAACGAGCTGGAGGCCCAGGCCGACCTTCTGGTGAGTCTCCTCACCCCCTAGACCCTAACCCTAACGAGCTGGAGGCCCAGGCCGACCTTCTTGTGGGAGTCCCCTAGATCCTACCCCTAGACCCTAACCACTGGACCCTAACTAGACCTTAGCCCTAGATATAGATATAGACCCTGTAACATGATATAGACCCTGTAACATGATATAGGCCTCCAAATGAATATTGATATGGTGAGGCTAAATGCTAATGCTACATCCTGTGTGTGAATATTGATATGGTGAGGCTAAATGCTAATGCTACGTCCTGTGTATGAATATTGATATGGTGAGGCTAAATGCTAATGCTGTGTGAATATTGATATGGTGAGGCTAAAATGCTAATGCTGTGTGTGAATATTGATACGGTGAGGCTAAATGCTAATGCTACGTCCTGTGTGTGAATATTGATATGGTGAGGCTAAATGCTAATGCTGTGTGAATATTGATATGGTGAGGCTAAATGCTAATGCTGTGTGTGAATATTGAGATGGTGAGGCTAAATGCTAATGCTACGTCTGTGTGTGAATATTGATACGGTGAGGCTAATGCTAATGCTGTGTGTGAATATTGATACGGTGAGGCTAAATGCTAATGCTGTGTGTGAATATTGATATGGTGAGGCTAAATGCTAATGCTACGTCCTGTGTGTTAATATGGATATGGTGAGGCTAAATGCTAATGCTGTGTGTGAATATTGTACAGTGAGGCTAAATGCTAATGCTGCATCTTGTGTGTTAATATGGATATGGTGAGACTAAATGCTAATGCTACGTTCTGTGTGTTAATATGGATATGGTGAGGCTAAATGCTAATGCTACGTCTTGTGTTAATATGGATATGGTGAGGCTAAATGCTAATGCTACGTCTGTGTGTTAATATGGATATGGTGAGGCTAAATGCTAATGCTATGTCTTGTGTGTTAATATGGATATGGTGAGGCTAAATGCTAATGCTACGTCCTGTGTGTTAATATGGATATGGTGAGGCTAAATGCTAATGCTACGTCTTTGTGTGTTAATATGGATATGGTGAGGCTAAATGCTAATGTTACGTCTTGTGTGTTAATATGGATATGGTGGGCTAAAATGCTAATGCTACGTCCCGATGTGTTAATATGGATATGGTGAGGCTACATGCCCAATGCTCCCCGTGTGTGAATATTGATATGGTGAGGCTAATGCTAATGCTACATCTTGTGTGTTAATATGGATATGGTGAGGCTACATGCTAATGCTACGTCCTGTGTGTTAATATGGATATGGTGAGGCTAAATGCTAATGCTACGTCCTGTGTGGTAAATATGGATATGGTGAGGCTAAATGCTAATGCTACGTCCTGTGTTTAATATGGATATGGTGAGGCTAAATGCTATTGCTAAACGTCCGTGTGTTAATATGGATATGGTGAGGGCTAAATGCTAATGCTACGTCTGTGTGTTGTATGGATATGGTGAGGCTAAATGCTAATGCTCGTCCCGTGTGTTAATATGGATATGGTGAGCTACATGCTAATGCCTACGTCCCGTGTGTTAATATGGATATGGTGAGGCTAAATGCTAATGCTACGTCCTGTGTTTAATATGGATATCTGAGGCTGAAAATGTCACCAATGCTCGTATGTGTGTTAATATGGATATGAGTGACTAAATGCTAATGCTACGTCACATGTGTTAATATGGATATGGTGAGGCTAAATGCTGGCCACTACGTCCTGTGTGTTAATATGGATATGGTGAGGCTAAATGCTAATGCTCGTCCTGTGTGTTTGTGTGTAGCCGCGGGAGCTCTAGAGAATGCTTTGAAGGGTCATGCCAGCAGCATACGACAGATCCACAGAGAACAGGTCGTCCTATGGAGCAGGCCATGGTAACCCACACTACACACTCATATATACACACTCACATATACACACTCACACAAACACACGTGTACTCACATACTCACATACACATATACACCTTATACACACTCACTCACACACATATACACACATATACACACATATACACACTCACATAAACAGTCTTTCTCCCAATTACCTGGTAAGAGACAGCTTGACTGATTTCTGTTCTTCCTCAACATTCCTGTGTTCTCTCTCCTCTCTCCCTCCCTCTCTCCCTCTCTCCCTCTCTCCCTCCCTCTCTCTCTCTCATTTCTTCTCTCCTCCCTCGGCTTCTCTCTTCTTGTCTTTCTTTCTCACTAATATTCACATATAAATGGTGGCCCAGAAATTTGTCGCGCGGGTAAGCAGTGTCTGTGTGTAGTTTGTGTATATTTCTACACAGAGCTTCAGAAACTACCCCTTGACTTTGCTGTTGTGTTGCAGCCTGAATTTAAAATGGATTTTAACATTTAGATGTTGTATCAGTGGCCTATACACAATAGCCCATAATATCCAAGTGGAATAATGTTGTTGTTTTTTCAAAATGCTTACAAAAGTAATTAAAAAATGAAAAGCTGAAACGTCTTGAGTCGATAAATATTCAAACCCTTTTGTTGTTATGGCCTTAATAAGTTCAGGAGTCAAAATGTGCTGAAGTCTCATAATAAGTTGTATAGACCCAGTCTGTGTGCGATAATAATGTTTAACATGGTTTTGGAATGACTACCTCATCTCTGTACCCCACACATATAATTACACTATATATATACAAAATTATGTGGACACCCCGTCAAACTAGTGGATTTGGCTATTTCAATCCGTTGCTGACAGGTGTATAAAATTGCGCATCCAACCATGCATAGACGAAAACTGTCAGTAGAATGTATTATTGTGAAGTGGAAACGTCTAGGAGCAACAACGGCTAAGCCGCAAAGTGGTAGGCCACAGCTCCCAGAACGGAACAGCAGAGTGCTCAACAACGCCACTGCAAGGATCCACACTGGAGGCAACGTCAGCACAACAACTGTTCCTCGGGGCTTCATGAAATGGGTTTCCGTGGCCGAGCAGCGGCACAAGCCTAAGATCACCGTGCGCCATGCCAAGCGTCGTCTGGAGTGGTGTAAAGTTCACGGCCATTGGGACTCTGGAGCAGTGGAAACACGTTCTCTGGAGTGAATCACGCTTCAACATCTGGCAGTTGTGAATGAATCTGGGTTTGGCGGATACATGGAGAACGATACCTGCCCCACGCATAGTGCCAACTGTAAAGTTTGGTGGAGGAGGAATAATGGTGATGGCTGTTTTTCTTGGTTCAGGCCCCTCAGTTCCAGAAGGGAAATCTTAACGCTACAGCATACAACTGACATTCTAGATGATTCTGTTCTCCCAACTTTGCAGTAACAGTTTGGGAGGGACCTTTCCTGTTTCAGCATGACAATGCTCCAGTGCACAAAGTGAGGTCCATACAGAAATGATTTGCCGAGATCGGTGTGGAAGAACTTGACTGGCTTGCACAATGCCCTGACCTCAACCCCATCCACAGCAATTTGGGATGAATTGGAACCCCGACTGTGACCCAGGCCGAATCGCCCAACCTCACTAACGCTCTTGTGGCCGAATGGGCTTAGTCCCCGCAGCAATGTTCAACATCTAGTGGAAAGCCTTCCCAGAAGAGTGGAGGCTGTTATAGCAGCAATGTTCCAACATCTAGTGGAAAGCCTTCCCAGAAGAGTGGAGGCTGTTATAGCAGCAATGTTCAACATCTAGTGGAAAGCCTTCCCAGAAGAGTGGAGGCTGTTATAGCAGCAATGTTCCTACATCTAGTAGAAAGCCTTCCCAGAAGAGTGGAGGCTGTTATAGCAGCAATGTTCCAACATCTAGTGGAAAGCCTTCCCAGAAGAGTGGAGGCTGTTATAGCAGCAATGTTCCTACATCTAGTAGAAAGCCTTCCCAGAAGAGTGGAGGCTGTTATAGCAGCAATGTTCCTACATCTAGTAGAAAGCCTTCCCAGAAGAGTGGAGGCTGTTATAGCAGCAATGTTCCTACATCTAGTAGAAAGCCTTCCCAGAAGAGTGGAGGCTGTTATAGCAGCAAAGTAATACTGAAAACATGCATCCTGTTGGCAACAAGACACTAAAGTAATACTCCAAAACATGCATCCTGTTTGCAACAAGGCACTAAAGTAATACTGAAAACATGCATCATGTTTGCAACAAGGCACTAAAGTAATACTGAAAACATGCATCCTGTTGGCAACAAGGCACTAAAGTAATACTGAAAACATGCATCATGTTTGCAACAAGGCACTAAAGTAATACTGAAAACATGCATCCTGTTGGCAACAAGGCACTAAAGTAATACTGAAAACATGCATCCTGTTTGCAACAAGGCACTAAAGTAATACTGTTGTTAACGATGAGGGAGTTTTTCAGGATAAAGGAGAAACAGAATGGAGCTAAGAACAGGAAAAATCCTAGAGGAAAACCTGGTTCAGTCTGCTTTCCACCAGACACTGGGAGATTAATTCACCTTTCAGCAGGACAATAACCTAAAACACAAGGCCACATCTACACTGGAGTTGCTTACCAAGAAGACAGTGAATGTTCCTGAGTGGAATAGTTACACTCTTGACTTAAATCTACCTGAACATCTGTGGAAAGATCCTGGACAACCAATATTTTCAAGCATAGTGGTGGCTGCATCATGTTATGAGTATGCTTGTAATTGTTAACGATGAGGGAGTTTTTCAGGATAAAAGCCTGAACATCTGTGGAAAGATCCTGGAAATGGTTGTCAAGCAACGATCAACAACCAATGAGCTTGAAGAATATTTTAAAGAACAATGGGCAAACGTTGCACAATCCAGGTGTAGAAAGAGCTTAGAGACTTATCCAGAAAGACTAACAGCTGTAATCACCTTTAGAGACTTATCCATAAAGACTCCCAGCTGTAATCACTCTTAGAGAC
>NW_026285354.1:0-3699 GCF_023373465.1 Oncorhynchus keta | reverse complement strand
ACTGATACTGCTCTGATATTGATACTGCTCTGATATTGATACTGCTCTGATACTGATACTGCTCTGATACTGATACTGCTCTGATATTGATACTGCTCTGATACTGATACTGCTCCAGTACTGATACTGATACTGCTCTGATACTGATACTGCTCTGATACTGATACTGCTCTGATATTGATACTGCTCTGATACTGATACTGCTCTAATACTGCTCTGATACTGATACTGCTCTGATATTGATACTGCTCTGATACTGATACTTCTCTGATACTGCTGTGATACTGCTCTGATATTGACACTGCTCTGATACTGATACTGCTCTGATATTGATACTGCTCTGATACTGATACTGCTCTGATACTGATACTGCTCTGATATTGATACTGCTCTGATATTGATACTGATACTGCTCTGATATTGATACTGCTCTGATACTGATACTGCTCTGATACTGCTCTGATACTGCTCCAGTACTGATACTGATACTGATACTGCTCTGATACTGATACTGCTCTGATACTGATACTGCTCTGATACTGATACTGCTCTGATATTGATACTGCTCTGATACTGATACTGCTCTGATACTGCTCTGATACTGATACTGCTCTGATATTGATACTGCTCTGATACTGATACTGCTCTGATACTGATACTGCTCTGATATTGATACTGCTCTGATACTGATACTGCTCTGATACTGATACTGCTCTGATACTGCTCTGATACTGATACTGCTCTGATACTGCTCTGATATTGATACTGCTCTGATACTGATACTGCTCTGATACTGATACTGCTCTGATACTGATACTGCTCTAATACTGCTCTGATATTGACACTGCTCTGATACTGCTCTGATATTGATACTGCTCTGATACTGATACTGCTCTGATACTGATACTGCTCTGATATTGATACTGCTCTGATATTGATACTGCTCTGATATTGATACTGCTCTGCTACTGATAGTGCTCTGATACTGATACTGCTCTGATATTGATACTGCTCTGATACTGCTCTGATACTGCTCTGATACTGCTCCAGTACTGATACTGATACTGCTCTGATACTGCTCCAGTACTGATACTGCTCTGATACTGATACTGCTCTGATACTGATACTGCTCTGATACTGCTCCAGTACTGATACTGATACTGCTCTGATACTGATACTGATACTGCTCTGATACTGATACTGCTCTGATACTGCTCTGATATTGATACTGCTCTGATACTGATACTGATACTGCTCTGATACTGATACTGCTCTGATACTGATACTGATACTGCTCTGATACTGATACTGATACTGCTCTGATACTGATACTGCTCTGATACTGATACTGCTCTGATACTGCTCTGATACTGATACTGCTCTGATATTGATACTGCTCTGATACTGATACTGCTCTGATACTGATACTGCTCTGATACTGCTCTGATACTGATACTGCTCTGATATTGATACTGCTCTGATACTGATACTGCTCTGATACTGATACTGCTCTGATACTGCTCTGATACTGATACTGCTCTGATATTGATACTGCTCTGATACTGATACTGCTCTGATATTGATACTGCTCTGATATTGATACTGCTCTGCTACTGATAGTGCTCTGATACTGATACTGCTGCTGATATTGATACTGCTCTGATACTGCTCTGACTGATTGATACTGATATGCTGATACTGCTCTGATACTTGATACTGCTCTGATGATACTGATACTTGATACTGCTGCTCTGATACTGATAATGCTCTGATACTGATACTGCTCTGATACTGATATAGCTCTGATACTGCTCTGATACTGATACTGCTCTGATACTGATACTGATACTGATACTGCTCTGATACTGATCTGCTCCGGTACTGACATTGATACTGCTCTGATATTGATACTGATACTGCTCTGATACTGATACTGCTCTGATACTGATACTGCTCTGATATTGATACTGATACTGATACTGCTCTGATACTGATACTGATCTGATACTGATATTGATACTGCTCTGATATTGATACTGCTCTGATACTGATACTGATATTGATACTGCTCTGATACTGATACTGATCTGATACTGATACTTCTCTGATACTGATACTGCTGTGACACTGCTCAGTACTGATACTGCTCTGATACTGATCTGATACTGATACTGCTGATACTGCTCTGATATTGATACTGCTCTGATACTGATACTGCTCTAATATAGTGCTCTGATACTGATACTGCTCTGATATTGATACTGCTCTGATACTGATACTGCTCTGATACTGATACTGCTCTGATATTGATACTGCTCTGATACTGATACTGCTCTGATACTTCTGATATTGTACTGATACTGCTCTGATACTGATACTGCTCCAGTACTGATACTGATACTGCTCTGATACTGATACTGATATTGATACTGCTCTGATACTGATACTGATAACTGCTCTGATACTGATACTGCTCTGATATTGCTACTGCTACTGATACCTGCTCTGATACTGATACTGCTCTGATACTGATACTGATACTCTGATACTGATACTGATACTGCTCTGATACTGATACTGCTGTGATACTGTCATATATTGACATACTGCTCTGATACTGATACTGCTCTGATATTGATACTGCTCTGATATTGATATTGATACTGCTCTGCTACTGATAGTGCTCTGATACTGATACTGCTCTGATATTTGCTCTGACATCCACTGCTCTGATACTGATACTGATACTGCTCTGATACTGATACTGCTCTGATACTGATACTGATACTGATATTGATACTGATTTCTGCTCCGGTCTTATCACAACTCAAAGATAAGAAAACTCAAGCAGGAGAAGATTCTTTGCAGTGAGAAATCCCAGGAGAAATGTTTCAGGTGACAGAGATTATCCTGGAAAGCTATTGGCCTACATCTGTAAGACTGAGAAGGAAGTGTGAAGCATTCTCTGTCCTGCTATATACACAGGAAGAATAACTCATTGGATTTCAACGAAGAGAACCAATTAGACTGATATTGATGGGGCTAAACCAAGGTCATGGGCTATACAGTTGAATCGATCTAACTTTCCATCATTTAAGCTGCAACGTGTATAATTTACTTGATGAATTCACGTGGCCAAGAATAGAAGGCTGATGCCTGCGGTGTCTCACCGACCATCTTAAGATGAAAGCATTAACTTTACTAACTGTAAGTGACCTGGAGCGTCGGCTAAATGACTACAACGTTCATGGAGAACAAAAGGCGCACAATAAACTGCACAACACTGAGCAGATTGCATAACACATTTAGTTCTGATCAGGAGAATGTGGAGAACATGAGGATGCACACCAGCAGTACATTGTGGAGGAGAGATGGTTGCTAGGGAACACCATTAGGAGACAACACACACAGTATTCCTCACAGCTGATGAGTCCATTCATTAGGATCCGGGCGGTGTAGCGGTACCGTCTGGACCAGAATCATTAGTTACATCTCCGACTTGAAAACAACGTGAGAGAGACATCAGTTAACCTTCACACTTTGACCTTTGCACTGGCCCCCAATTACAGGAAACAACTGTCAGAATGGGGCTAAGGCAGAAACATTCATCTGTATTACCTCATTAGGTGTAGTTCTTATGTGTAACCCTTGACAACACAGTTCATTCATAAGATGTAGGGCATAGTCCTGTCACAAAGC
>NW_026285353.1:0-1438 GCF_023373465.1 Oncorhynchus keta | reverse complement strand
CAGCTGTCAGAGCCAGCTCTGCAGATTACTGCACCTGTACACTGGCCGCATCAATAATTTAGCCCAAACAGCTACTTCTAACCACAACTGTGTTTATTTTATTTATTTTATTTTGCTCCTTTTGCCCCATTGTTGTTGTATTTCTTAGCTTCTTTGCATTCTTCCCTGCCCAGATCCCTACCGTTCCAGTGTTTTTGGGTGTTTTACTTGCTATATTGTATTTACTTTGCCACCATGGTCTTTTTTTTTGCCTTTACCTCCCTTATCTCACCTCATTTGCTCACATCGTATATAGACTTATTTTTCTACTGTATTATTGACTGTATGTTTGTTTTACTCCATGTGTAACTCTGTGTTGTTGTATGCGTCGAACTGCTTTGCTTTATCTTGGCCAGGTCGCAATTGTAAATGAGAACTTGTTCTCAACTTGCCTACCTGGTTAAATAAAGGTGAGATAAAATAAAATAAAAGATGTAAACCTCATATCTGGGGATATTATATAAACTGTGTTATGGTAATGTGGCCACATTGTCTCCCATGAGCCCCAAGTTGTGACAAATGGACCAGTTCGTAGCTGGATTCTTCACCGATACTTTCTCCGGAACATGAAATTTGTTCGTACCTCAAGTTCTGTGAGGTGGAAGGATTTCCTTTGTTCTCCATGAAAATCTACTCTCTCTATACTGTGTGTCCATGAAGAGATCCTCAGGAATTTACGACGTCTTTCTGACCACAGAAACCTAGTTGATGGAGGAAAGGGGGAGGCAGGGAGAGGGGGATGGGCTTGCTATACCCAAAGAGGCCAACGTCATGACAGCTGTTAGAGTTTACAATAGACTAGGCTATTAGAGTTTTAGGTGAATCTGTGTCTTCCCAGTTGTTCTGAGTTTATCTCTCTCTCTGTCTCTCTCTCTCTGTCTGTCTCTCTCTGTCTATCTCTGTCTCTCTCTCTGTCTGTCTGTCTCTGTCTGTCTGTCTTGTCTTGTCTCTGTCTCGTCTGTCTCTCTCGTCTCTCTCTCTCTCTCTCTCTCTCTCTCTCTCTCTGTCTCTCTCTCTCTCTCTCTCTCTCTCTCTCTCTCTCTCTCTGTCTCTCTCTGTCTATCTCTGTCTCTCTCTCTCTGTCTCTGTCTCTCTGTCTCTCTCTCTTCTCTTCTGTCTCTGTCTGTCTCTGTCTGTCTCTCTCTCTGTCTCTCTCTCTGTCTCTCTCTCGTCTCTCTCTGTCTCTGTCCGTCTCTATGTCTCTCTGTCTCCTCTAGGAACGGAGGCTGGACCCCCTGGTCCACCTGGGGTCAGTGCAGCACCAGCTGTGGCATCGGGTACGAGGTGCGCCAGCGCTCCTGCAACAACCCCTCCCCCGGCATGGGGGCGTGTCTGTGTGGGACAAGGCCGAGACGAGAGGGTGAGACAGAGGGACTCAATGCAGAACATACAGTCAGGT
>NW_026285352.1:0-3351 GCF_023373465.1 Oncorhynchus keta | reverse complement strand
GAAAACATCAACATCTTTATTTTATTTTTTATTTATTTTACCTTTATTTTACTAAGAACAAATTCTTATTTTCAATGACGGCCTAGGAACAGTGGGGTAACTGCCTTGTTCAGGGGCAGAACAACAGATTTTGTACCTTGTCAGCTCGGGATTTGAACTTGCAACCTTTCGGTTACTAGTTCAATGCTCTAACTCACTAGGCTACCCTGCCGCCCCAGGGAATAGGGTGGACTATGTCGGGAATAGGGTGGACTATGTAGGGAATAGGGTGGACTATGTAGGGAATAGGGTGCACAGGTATATATATCTAAACCTGCATATTAAGCTAAAAGAAATCCAGGTTAGCAGGCAATATTAACCAGGTGAAATTGTGTCACTTCTCTTGCGTTCATTGCACGCAGAGTCAGGGTATATGCAGTTTGGGCTGTCTGGCTTGTTGCGAACTAATTCTGCCAGAATGTTACGTAATTATGATATAACATTGAAGGTTGTGCAATGTAACAGGAATATTTAGACTTAGGGATGCCACCCGTTAGATAAAATACGGAGCAGTTCCGTATTTCACTGAAAGAATAAACGTTTTGTTTTCGAGATGATAGTTTCCGGATTCTACCATATTAATGACCTAAGGCTCGTATTTCTGTGTGTTATTATGTTATAATTAAGTCTATGATTTGATAGAGCAGTCTGACTGAGCGATGGTAGGCACCAGCAGGCTCGTAAGCATTCATTCAAACAGCTTATGTTGTGCATTTTGCCAGCAGCTCCTCACAATGCTTCAAGCATTGCGCTGTTTATGACTTCAATCCTATCAACTCCCGAGATTAGCCTGATGTAACTGATGTGAAATGGCGAGCTAGTTAGTGGAGTGCGCGCTAATAGCGTTTCAATCATCACTCGCTCTGAGACTTGGAGTAGTTGTTCCCCTTGCTCTGCAAGGGCCGCGGCTTTGTGGAACGATGGGTAGCTGCTTCGAGGTGGCTGTTGTCGATGTGTTCCTGGTTCAAGCCCAGGTAGGGGGTGAGGAGAGGACGGCAGCTATACTGTTACACTGGCAATACTGAAGTGCCTATAAGAACATCCAATAGTGAAAGGTATATGAAATACAAATCGTATAGAGAGAAAACAGTCCCATAATTCCTATAATAACTACAACCCAAAACGCCTTACCTGGGAATATTGAAGACTCAGCGTTAAAAGGAACCGCTTTCATATAGTTCTTCGCTTTCTATAAGCAACTTAAACGCTAGCTTTACATGGCACATATTGCACTTTACTTTCTTCTCCAACACTTTGTTTTTGCATTATTTAAACCAAACTTTGAACATGTTTCATTATTTATTTGAGGCTAAATGGATTTTATTGATGTATTATATTAAGTTAAAATAAGTGTTCATTCAGTATTGTTCTAATTGTCATTATTACAAATAAATATTTTTAAAAATTGTCTGATTTAATCGGTAGAGACTTGAATTGGTCCTCCAATAATCGGTATCGGTATCGGCGTTGAAAAATCATAATCGGTCGACCTCTAGTATGTGGTGTACCTGTGTTATAACCTGCTATGTAGTTCATGTGCATTGCATACCAGTGTTATAACCAAATCAAATCTAATCAAATCAAATTTTATTTGTCACATACACATGGTTAGCAGATGTTAATGCGAGTGTAGCGAAATGCTTGTGCTTCTAGTTCCGACAATGCAGTGATAACCAACAAGTAATCTAACTAACAATTCCAAAACTACTGTCTTATACACAGTGTAAGGGGATAAAGAATATGTACATAAGGATATATGAATGAGTGATGGTACAGAGCAGCATACAGTAGATGGTATCGAGTACAGTATATACATATGAGATGAGTATGTAGACAAAGTAAACAAAGTGGCATAGTTAAAGTGGCTAGTGATACATGTATTACATAAGGATGCAGTCGATGATGTAGAGTACAGTATATACGTATGCATATGAGATGAATAATGTAGGGTAAGTAACATTATATAAGGTAGCATTGTTTAAAGTGGCTAGTGATATATTTACATAATTTCCCATCAATTCCCATTATTAAAGTGGCTGGAGTTGGGTCAGTGTCAATGACAGTGTGTTGGCAGCAGCCACTCAATGTTAATGGTGGCTGTTTAACAGTCTGATGGCCTTGAGATAGAAGCTGTTTTTCAGTCTCTCGGTCCCAGCTTTGATGCACCTGTACTGACCTTGCCTTCTGGATGATAGCGGGGTGAACAGGCAGTGGTTCGGGTGGTTGATGTCCTTGATGATCTTTATGGCCTTCCTGTAACATCGGGTGGTGTAGGTGTCCTGGAGGGCAGGTAGTTTGCCCCCGGTGATGCGTTGTGCAGACCTCACTACCCTCTGGAGAGCCTTACGGTTGAGGGCGGAGCAGTTGCCGTACCAGACGGTGATACAGCCCGCCAGGATGCTCTCGATTGTGCATCTGTAGAAGTTTGTGAGTGCTTTTGGTGACAAGCCGAATTTCTTCAGCCTCCTGAGGTTGAAGAGGCGCTGCTGCGCCTTCTTCATGGCGCTGTCAGTGTGAGTGGACCAATTCAGTTTGTCTGTGATGTGTATGCCGAGGAACTTAAAACTTGCTACCCTCTCCACTACTATTCCATCGATGTGGATAGGGGTGTTCCCTCTGCTGTTTCCTGAAGTCCACAATCATCTGCTTAGTTTTGTTGACGTTGAGTGTGAGGTTATTTTCCTGACACCACACTCGAGGGCCCTCACCTCCTCCCTGTAGGCCGTCTCGTCGTTGTTGGTAATCAAGCCTACCACTGTTGTGTCGTCCGCAAACTTGATGATTGAGTTGGAGGCGTGCGTGGCCACGCAGTCGTGGGTGAACAGGGAGTACAGGAGAGGGCTCAGAACGCACCCTTGTGGGGCCCCAGTGTTGAGGATCAGCGGGGAGGAGATGTTGTAGTTGATGTATGTTGTGTATTAGTGTTATAACCTGCTATGTAAGTGATGTATGTTGTGTACCAGTGTTATAACCTGCACCCTATTGCCTACATAGTCCACCCTATTCCCTACATAGTCCACCCTATTCCCTACACAGTGCACCCTATTCCCTACATAGTCCACCCTATTCCCTACATAGTCCACCCTATTCCCTACATAGTGCACCCTATTCCCTACACAGTCCACCCTATTCCCTACATAGTCCAACCTATTCCCTACATAGTCCACCCTATTCCCTACATAGTCCACCCTATTCCCTACATAGTCCACCCTATTCCCTACACAGTCCAACCTATTCCCTACATAGTCCACCCTATTCCCTACACAGCCCACCCTATTCCCTACATAGTGCACCCTATTCCCTACATAGTCC
>NW_026285351.1:0-7003 GCF_023373465.1 Oncorhynchus keta | reverse complement strand
TTGTAGTGTAGTGGTTGTAGTGTATTGGTTGTAGTGTAGTGGTTGTAGTGTAGTTGGGTTTTGTAGTGTAGTGGTTGTAGTGTAGTGGTTGTAGTGTAGTGGTTGTAGTGTAGTGGTTGTAGTGTGTTGTAGTGTAGTGGTTATATGTGTGGTGGTTGGTCAGCGCATGCTCGGAGTACACGTCCTGGTAATCCCGTCTGGCCCTGCGGCCTTGTGAATGCTGACCTGTTTAAAGGTCTTACTCACATCAGGCTACGGATAGCGTGATCACACAGTCATCCGGAACAGCTGATGCTCTCATGCCTGCTTCAGTGTTGCTTGCCTCAGGCTGAGCATAGAGTAATTCCTGTTAGTGAGCATTTCTCTTTGCCAAAGTAATCCGTCCACCTGACAGGTGTGGCTTATCAAGAAGCTGATTAAACAGCAAGATCATTAAACAGGTGCACCTTGTGCTAGGGTGCAATAAAAGGCCACTAAAATGTGCAGTTTTGTCACCCAACACAATGCCACAGATGTCTGTAGTTTTGAGGGAGTGTGCAATTGGCATACTGACTGCAGGAATGTCCACCAGAGCTGTGGCCAGATAATTTAATGTTAATTTCTCTACCACAGCAGAGAAAAACATCATTTTAGAGAATTTGGCAGTACGTCCAACCGGCCTCACAGCCGCAGACCACGTGTAACCGCGCCAGGCCAGGACCTCCACATCCAGCTTCTTCACCTGCGGGATCGTCTGAGACCAGCCACCCGGACAGCTGATGGAACTGAAGAGTATTTCTGTATATAATAAAGCCCTGTTGTGGGGATAAATGTCATTCTGATTGGTTGGTCCTGGCTCCCAAGTGGGTGGGCCAATGCCCTCCCAGGCCCACTGATGCCAGTGCCCCTGCCCAGTCATGTAAAAAGCATAGCTTGTTTTCAGACCAGGCGTATTTATCCTGGTAGCGGGAACCCTTTCTAGTCCGTCATGCTCTCTGACCACAACACCTCTCATATTATCAACCACTCCTTGACCTTGTCCCTGATCTCTGACCTCTGACCCCGTGTTCCTGCAGTGGCACCCGGAGGTCCGACCCCCTGTATGACAGCAGGGGTAGACAGACAAGTAGACGGGATCAACACGGCGAAAGGCTTGGTCTTCTGATACAAGCTAACAACCATCACACACCACAGCAATTCTCGCAGATATGCAGGGATATGATCCAGCAACACGACCTTATACTTCCAGAATACATTCATGGTGAACACCATGACAGTGACACGACAGTCCTCAAATGGCCGTATCATATTGCTAGATAGAACATCGAGGACGATGTACAATAAAACGTACATTTTAAATAAAAGCATCTCTGTGTGGTTAAAGCTTATTATCTCTAAGTTAAACATAAAATGTTAAAAATAAAAATTTTTTAAAAAGCATATTTGTGTCTTGATTGATGATGTCACGCGCGTCATTTCCATGCCACTCGCCTTGCTACTATCAGTTGCACCTTTGACCTATAGATGGGGGGTTGAGTCGTCACGTCGTCGCTTTTTCGTTTGTAGCGTCCATCTGTCAAAGCGTCGTCGGCGCAGTCATTACTAATATTCAGTCGAGACTAAAGTAACGTTTAGTGCCTTTTCTCACTGGCTTCTTTGGGTTATTGGATTACAACTGGTCATAGAACGCATACAGCGACTGTTTTTGGGCTGACGAAAGGTGCCACAACGCATCACTTTTAGCCAGGTATGTTTTGGTGAGGAGGATGCTGTTAGCCAGTAGCCATGGTGATAAATGAACTGATAAATCCAACGCAAAATAAATCATAGTTTAATTAACTAAATGGTAATGCAAAACGTTTGACCTGTTATTGGTTAGGATATATAAATTATTGACACCCTTGGGGTTCCAAATTATTGACACCCTTGTTAGTGTATATATAGTGGGGTTCCAAATTATTGACACCCTTGGTTAGGATATACAGTGTGGTTCCAAATTATTGACACCTTGGTTAGTGTATATATGGTGGACTCAAATTATTGACACCCTTGGTTAGTGTATATACAGTGTGGGACCCAAATTATTGACACCCCTTAGTGTATACATAGTGGGGTTCCAAATTATTGACACCCTTGGTTAGTGTATATATATAGTGGTTCCAAATTATTGACACCCTTTAGGTATACAGCGTGGTCCCATTATTGACACCCTTGGTTAGATGGGGTTCCAAATTATTGACACCCTTGGTTAGTGTATATAGTGGGGTTCCAAATTATTGACACCCTTGGTTAGTGTATATATAGTGGGGTTCCAAATTATTGACACCTTGGTTAGTGTATATACAGTGGGTTCCAAATTATTGACACCATTGGTTAGTGTATATAGTAAATTATTGATACCCTTGGTTAGTGTATATATAGTGGGGTACCAAATTATTGACACCCTTGGTTAGTGTATATATAGTGGGTTCCAAATTATTGACACCTTGGTTAGTGTATATATAGTGGGGTTCCAAATTATTGACACCCTTGGTTAGTGTATATATAGTGGGGTTCCAAATTATTGACACCCTTGGTTAGTGTATATATAGTGGGGTTCCAAATATTGGCACACTTGGTTAGTGTATATATAGTGGGGTTCCAAATTATTGACACCATTTGTTAGTGTATATATAGTGGGTTCCAAATTATTGACACCCTTGGTTAGTGTATATATAGTGGGGTTCCAAATTATTGACACCCTTGGTTAGGATATACAGTGTGGTTCCAAATTATTGACACCCTTGGTTAGTGTATATATAGTGGGGTTCCAAATTATTGACACCCTTGGTTAGTGTATATATAGTGGGGTTCCAAATTATTGACACCCTTGGTTAGTGTATATATAGTGGGGTTCCAAATTGACACCCTTGGTTAGTGTATATATAGTGTGGTTCCAAATTATTGACACCCTTGGTTAGTGTATATATAGCTGGGGTTCCAAATTATTGACACCCTTGGTTAGTGTATATATAGTGGGGTTCCAAATTATTGACACCCTTGGTTAGTGTATATATAGTGGGGTTCCAAATTATTGACACCCTTGGTTAGATATACAGGGGTTCCAAAATTATTGACACCCTTGGTTAGTGTATATATAGTGGGGTTCCAAAATTATTGACACCCTTGGTTAGTGTATATATAGTTTCCAAATTATTGACACCCTTGGTTAGTGTATATATAGTGGGGTTCCAAATTATTGACACCCTTGGTTAGTGTATATACAGTGGGGTTCCAAATTATTGACACCCTTGGTTAGTGTATATATGGGGTTCCCATATTATTGACACCCTTGGGGTATATACAGTCCAAATTATTGACACCCTTGGTTAGGATATATACAGTGGGGTTCCATATTATTGACACCCTTGGTATAAAGATAAGAGAAAAATAACTGTATGAAATGTGTTTATGAACTGCCCTCTGAAATTCAAAGGTTTTCAATGGGGTTTTTAAGTCTGGTGACTGAGATGGCCTTTCAATGGGGTTTTTAAGTCCGAGACTGAGATGGCCTTTCAATGGGGTTTTTAAGTCCAGAGAGACTGAGATGGCCTTTCAATGGGGTTTTTAAGTCTGGAGACTGAGATGGCCTTTCAATGGGGTTTTAAGTCTGGAGACTGAGATGGCCTTTCAATGGGGTTTTTAAGTCCGGAGACTGAGATGGCCTTTCAATGGGGTTTTAAGTCCGGAGACTGAGATGGCCTTTTCAATGGGGTTTTTAAGTCCAGAGACTGAGATGGCCTTTTCAATGGGGTTTTTAAGTCCGAGACTGAGATGGCCTTTCAATGGGGTTTTTAAGTCTGGAGACTGAGATGGCCTTTCAATGGGGTTTTTAAGTCAGAGACTGAGATGGCCTTTCAATGGGGTTTTTAAGTCCGGGAGACTGAGATGGCCTTTCAATGGGGTTTAAGTCCGGTGACTGAGATGGCCTTTCAATGGGGTTTTTAAGTCCAGAGACTGAGATGGCCTTCAATGGGGTTTTTAAGTCTGGTGACTGAGATGGCCCTTTCAATGTGGTTTTTAAGTCTGAGACTGAGATGGCCTTTCAATGGGGTTTTTAAGTCAGAGACTGAGATGGCCATTTCAATGGGGTTTTAAGTTGGACTGGCCTTTAACAATGGGGTTTTTTTTTATGACTGAGATGGCCTTTCAATGGGGTTTTAAGTCCAGAGACCCAGATGGCCTTTAAATGGGTTTCAGTCTAGACTGAGAGATGGCCTTTCAATGGGGCTTTAAGTCCAGAGACTGAGATGGCCTTTTCAATGGGGTTTTTGACCTGAGACTGAGATGGCCATTCAATGGGGTTTTAAGTCCGGAGACTGGGAGAGGCCAATGCGGAGAGGTCATACTGAGATGGCCCCAATGGGGTTTTAGTCCGGAGACTGAGATGGCCATTGCAAAATGTTGATTTTTGTGGCCAATTAACAGCGGATTTTTATGTGCATCCGGAGTCCCCAAGTGGATCTTCAGTAAGACAAGTTTCATCCTGGAGGCAACCAGTTTTTGGGCAAAAATGCGGTACTTGGTAGAGTTCATCCGTTGACCTTAACAAGGCCCAGGACTGGCGGAAGCATCCAGGAGCCCCAGAACCAGCGGAAGCATCCCGGCCCTAGGACCAGCGGAAGCATCCGGAGCCCCAGGACCAACGGAAGCATCAGGAGCCCCAGACCAGCGGAAGCATCAGCCCGGAGCCCCAGGACCAGCGGAAGCATCCGGAGCCCCAGGACCAGCGGAAGCATCCGGAGGACCAGCGGAAGCATCCAGGAGACCAGCGGAAGCATCCGGAGGACCAGCGGAAGCATCCGGAGGACCAGCGGAAGCATCCGGAGGACCAGCGGAAGCATCCGGAGGACCAGCGGAAGCATCCGGAGGACCAGCGGAAGCATCCGGAGGACCAGCGGAAGCATCCGAGCCCCAGACCGGCGGAAGCATCCGGGAGCTCCAGGACCGGCGGAAGCATCAGGAGCCCAGGACCGGCGGAAGCATCCCGGAGCCCCAGGACCGGCGGAAGCATCCGGAGCCCCAGGACCGGCGGAAGCATCCGGAGCCCCAGGACCAGCGGAAGCATCCGGAGCCCCAGGACCGGCGGAAGCATCCGGAGCCCCAGGACCAGCGGAAGCATCCGGAGCCCCAGGACCAACGGAAGCATCCGGAGCCCCAGGACCAACGGAAGCATCCGGAGCCCCAGGACCAGCGGAAGCATCAGGAGCCCCAGGACCAACGGAAGCATCAAAAGCCCCAGGACCAACGGAAGCATCAAAAGCCCCAGGACCGGCGGAAGCATCCGGAGACCCAGGACCGGCGGAAGCATCCGGAGACCCAGGACCGGCGGAAGCTTCCGGAGCCCCAGGACCAGCGGAAGCAGAACACAACATCAAAGATCCAGCACCATATTCCACAGTAGGTAATGGGGTTATTCTCTGCTCATACATCCTGATTTGGACACCAAACCCACCGCTGGTCTGCGTGGACAAAGAGCTCTATTTACAGGTGATCTGACCTAAGGCACCAGGTTCCAATCAAGTGGCGTTTAGAAAACTCCAGCCGTTTACATTTGTTGGATGACATGAATAGAGAGCTCTTTAGCCACACATTAATGGAACAATTGTATTGGCATAACATTATATAATTACCCCCCAAAATGTCGATGTACAATACAGCTCAGTGTTTGTATAATTTAATACAGTCATTTCTGCTCATCTTTATCAAGGGGGTGTCAATCATTTGGAAGCCCTCTGTGTCTATTACATGAAATGCAAAATGATCCCTGAAAACAAATAACAATGTGCTTACTTCCTCAATACTCCCAGGCTAGAGACTAACGGGATCAGGTAGCCCTTCCTCAATACTCCCAGGCTAGAGCCCTCCCTCCAATACTCCCAGGCTAGAGACTAACGGGCCCTTCCTCAATACTCCCAGGCTAGCCCTTCCTCAATACTCCCAGGCTAGAGACTAACGGGATCAGGTAGCCCTTCCTCAATACTCCCAGGACTAGGATCGATAGCCCTTCCTCAATACTCCCAGGCTAGAGACTAACGGGATCAGGTAGCCTTCCTCAATACTCCCAGGCTAGAGACTAACAGGATCAGGTAGCCCTTCCCTCAATACTCCCAGGCTAGACGGCCCAGCCCTCCTCAATACTCCCGGGCTAGAGACTAGCAGGTCAGGTAGCCCTTCCTCAATACTCCCAGAGAAGCTGCAAGACTAACCCAGGATCAGGTAGCCCTTCCTCAATACTCCCCCAGGCTAGAGACTAACAGGATCAGATGGCCCCTTCCTCAATACTCCCAGGCTAGAGCTCCCAGGCTAGAGACTAGGATCAGGTAGCCCCTTCCTCAATACTCCCAGGCTGGGCCTTCCTCAATACTCCCAGGCTAGATGTCAGCCCCTTCCTCAATACTCCCAGGCTAGACTCCCAGGCTAGAGACTAACGGGATCAGATAGCCCTGCCTCAATACTCCCCAGGCTAGAGACTAACGGGATCAGGTAGCCCTTCCTCAATACTCCCAGGCTAGGGCTAACGGGATCAGATAGCCCTCCCTCAATACTCCCCAGGCTGGAGACTAACGCGGGATCAGGTGGCCCTCCTCAATACTCCCAGGCTGGAGACTAACGGGATCAGGTAGCCCTCCCTCCAATACTCCCAGGCTGAGACTAACTTGGGGATCAGGTAGCCCTCCCTCAATGCTCCCAGGCTGGAGACTAACTTGGGATGGTAGCCCCTCCTCAATACTCCCAGGCTGGAGACTAGCAGGATCAGGTAGCCCTCCCTCAATGCTCCCAGGCTGGAGACTAACGGATCAGGTAGCCCTCCCTCAATACTCCCCCAGGCTGGAGACTAGCAGGGATCAGGTAGCCCCTCCCCTCCCAATACTCCCAGGCTGGAGACTAACGGGATCAGTAGCCACTCCTCAATACTCCCAGGCTGGAGACTAACGGGATCAGAGTAGCCCCTCCTCAATACTCCCAGGCTAGACGTAGCCCT
>NW_026285350.1:0-5754 GCF_023373465.1 Oncorhynchus keta | reverse complement strand
TACCTGGGCCCACGACCGGTCTGTCGGTGTCACACAGAAGAGGAATAAACAGACTCACCCATCGCGGCGTCCCCCAAAGGTTAGCTCTCTAGCCCTCGCTATCTCCCTGCTTCCTAATTCGGCCTGCTAACGGCTAGCTTGTCTAGCCCGGGGCTCTGAACTGTTGGCTTGTTAGCACAGGCCTGCTAACCATCTGACTTACCGCATCCCAAACACTCTGAACCCATTTACTTTCTATCTCTCTTTGATTTTTATTTTGTTTATACCTTCCGAAACCTGCCTCACCCACTGTGATACGGAATCGCTATCACTTTTAATTTTTATTTTATTTTTATGACACACAAGAACCTCAGATAACCAGCTAACTAGCTACAAGCTATTTAGTCATTGTTAGTTTAAAAAAAAACCTGGATAACACTTGCCAGCCCAGCTTCCCTGCCCATCCACCGCTGCCCCCTGGACACTGATCTCTTGGCTACATAGCTGACGCACGCTGGACTGTCCATTAATCACGGTACTCCATTCTGCTTGTTTGTTTTATCTGTCGGCCCAGTTGCCTAGTCAACGCCATTTTACCTGCTGTTTGTTGTGCTAGCTGATTAGCCTCGCCTACTGTTTTTAGCTAGCTTTCCCAATTCAACACCTGTGATTACTGTATGCCTCGCTGTATGTCTCTCCCAAATGTCAATATGCCTTGTATACTGTTGTTCAGGTTAGTTATCATTGTTTTAGTTACAATGGAGCCCCTAGATCCACTCTGCATACCCCTGTTACCTCCTTTGTCCCACCCCCCACACATGCGGTGACCTCACCATTACAACCAGCATGTCCAGAGATACAACCTCTCATCATCACCCAGTGCCTGGGCTTACCTCCCGCTGTGCCCGCACCCCCACCATGCCCCTGTCTGCGCATTATGCCCTGAATATATTCTACCATGCCCAGAAACCTGCTCCTCTTATCCTCTGCCCCCAACGCTCTAGGCGACCAGTTTTGATAGCCTTTAGCCGCACCCTCATACTACCTCTTCTCTGTTCCGCGGGTGATGTGGAGGTAAACCCAGGCCCTGCATGTCCCCAGGTACCTCATTTGTTGACTTCTGTGATCGAAAAGTCTTGGTTTTATGCATGTCAACATCAGAAGCCTCCTCCCTAAGTTTGTTTTACTCACTGCTTTAGCACACTCTGCTAACCCTGATATCCTTGCCGTGTCTGAATCCTGGCTCAGGAAGGCCACCAAAATTCAGAGATTTCCATACCCAACTATAACATCTTCCGTCAAGATAGAACTGCCAAAGGGGGCGGAGTCGCAGTCTACTGTAGAGATAGCCTGCAAAGTAATGTCATACTTTCCAGGTCCATACCCAAACAGTTTGAACTACTAATTTTGAAAATTACTCTCAGAAACAAGTCTCTCACTGTTGCCGCCTGCTACCGACCCCGTCAGCTCCCAGCTGTGCCCTGGACTCCATTTGTGAATTGATCGCCCCATCTAGCTTCAGAGTTTGTTCTGTTAGGTGACCTAAACTGGGATATGCTTAACACCCCGGCAGTCCTACAATCTAAGCTAGATGCCCTCAATCTCACGCAAATCATCAAGGAACCCACCAGGTACAACCCTAACTCTGTAAACAAGGGCACCCCTCATACACCTCCACTGTCTTCAACCAGGATCTCAGCGATCACTGCCTCATCGCCTGTATCCGCCACGGAGCCGCAGTCAAACGACCACCCTCATCACTGTCAAACGCTCCCTAAAACACTTCTGTGAGCAGGCCTTTCTAATCGACCTGGCCCGTGTATCCTGAGGACATTGACCTCATCCCGTCAGTTGAGGATGCCTGGTCATTCTTTAAAAGTAACTTCCTCACCATTTTGGATAAGCATGCTCCGTTCAAAATGCAGAACCAAGAACAGATACAGCCCTTGGTTCACCCAGACCTGACTGCCCTCGACCAGCACAAACATCCTGTGGCGGACTGCAATAGCATCGAATAGCCCCCGATATGCAACTGTTCAGGGAAGTCAGGAACCAATACACGCAGTCAGTCAGGAAAGCTAAGGCCAGCTTCTTCAGGCAGAAGTTTGCATCCTGTAGCTCCAACTCCAAAAAGTTCTGGGACACTGTGAAGTCCATGGAGAACAAGAGCACCTCCTCCCAGCTGCCCACTGCACTGAGGCTAGGAAACACGGTCTCCACCGATAAATCCATGATTATCGAAAACTTCAATAAGCACTTCTCAACGGGGCTGGCCATGCCTTCCGCCTGGCTACTCCAACCTCGGCCAACAGCTCCGCCCCCCATAGTTCCTCACCCAAGCCTCTCCAGGTTCTCCTTTACCCAAATCCAGATAGCAGATGTTCTGAAAGAGCTGCAAAACCTGGACCCGTACAAATCAGCTGGGCTTGACAATCTGGACCCGCTATTTCTGAAACTATCTGCCGCCATTGTCGCAACCCCTATTACCAGCCTGTTCAACCTCTCTTTTCATATCGTCTGAGATCCCCAAGGATTGAAAGTTGCCGCAGTCATCCCCCTCTTCAAAGGGGAGACACCCTGACCCAAACTGCTATAGACCTATATCCATCCTGCCCTGCCTATCTAAGGTCTTCGAAAGCCAAGTCAACAAACAGGTCACTGACCATCTCGAATCCCACCGTACCTTCTCCGCTGTGCAATCTGGTTTCCCGAGCCGGTCACGGGTGCACCTCAGCCACGCTCAAGGTACTAAATGATATCATAACCGCCATCGATAAAGACAGTACTGTGCAGCCGTCTTCATCGACCTCGCCAAGGCTTTCGACTCTGTCAATCACCAAATTCTTATCGGCAGACTCAACTGCCTCGGTTTTTCGGATGACTGCCTTGCCTGGTTCACCAATTACTTTGCAGACAGAGTTCAGTGTGTCAAATCAGAGGGCATGCTGTCCGGTCCTCTGGCAGTCTCTATGGGGTGCCACAGGGTTCAATTCTCGGGCCGACTCTTTCTCTGTATATATCAATGATGTTGCTCTTGCTGCGGGCGATTCCCTGATCCACCTCTACGCAGAAGATCACCATTCTATATACTTTCGGCCCGTCATTGGACACTGTGCTATCAAACCTCCAAACGAGCTTCAATGCCATACAGCACTCCTCCGTGGCCTCCAACTGCTCTTAAACGCAGTAAAACCAAATGCATGCTTTTCAACCGACGCTGCCTGCACCCGCATGCCCGACTAGCATCACCACCCTGGATGGTTCCAACCTTGAATATGTGGACATCTATAAGTACCTAGGTGTCTGGCTAGACTGCAAACTCTCCTTCCAGACTCACATCAAACATCTCCAATCAAAAAAATCAAATCCAGAGTCTGCTTTCTATTCCGCAACAAAGCCTCCTTCACTCACGCTGCCAAGCTTACCCTAGTAAAACTGACTATCCTACCGATCCTCGACTTCGGCGATGTCATCTACAAAATGGCTTCCAACACTCTACTCAGCAAACTGGATGCAGTCTATCACAGTGCCATCCGTTTTGTCACTAAAGCACCTTATACCACCCACCACTGCGACTTGTATGCTCTAGTCGGCTGGCCCTCACTACATATTCGTCGCCAGACCCACTGGCTCCAGGTCATCTACAAGTCCATGCTAGGTAAAGCTCCGCCTTATCTCAGCTCACTGGTCACGATGGCAACACCCATCCGTAGCACGCGCTCCAGCAGGTGTATCTCACTGATCATCCCTAAAGCCAACACCTCATTTGGCCGCCTTCGTTCCAGTACTCTGCTGCCTGTGACTGGAACGAATTGCAAAATCGCTGAAGTTGAGACTTTATCTCCTCACCAACTTCAAACATCAGCTATCCGAGCAGCTAACCGATCGCTGCAGCTGTACATAGTCTATAGGTAAATAGCTCACCCTTTTTCACCTACCTCATTCCCATACTGTTTTATACTGTTTTTATTTATTTACTTTTCTGCTCTTTTGCACACCAATATCTCTACCTGTACATGCCCATCTGATCATTTATCACTCCAGTGTTAATCTGCAAAATTGTATTATTCGCCTACCTCCTCATGCCTTTTGCACACATTGTATATAGACTGCCCATTTTTTTTTCTACTGTGTTAATGACTTGCTAATATTATTATTATTATTATTATTAATATTATTATTATTTATATATTATTATATTATTATTACTAATTGTTTACTCCATGTGTAACTCTGTGTTGTCTGTTCACACTGCTATGCTTTATCTTGGCCAGGTCGCAGTTGCAAATGAGAACTTGTTCTCAACTAGCCTACCTGGTTAAATAAAGGTGAAATAAAAAAATAAAATAAAATAAAAAGATTACGGAGACTACATTTATAGACCGGCAGGTAAGGTGCTCTCGAGCAGCTAGATGTTATTTACCATTCGGCCATCAGATTTGCCACCAATGCTCCTTATAGGACACATCACTACACTCTATACTCCTCTGTAAACTGGTCATCTCTGTATACCTGTCGCAAGACCCACTGGTTGATGATTATTTATAAAACCCTCTTAGGCCTCACTCCCCTATCTGAGATATCTAATGCAGCCCGTCCTCCACTTATAACACCCGTTCTGCCAGTCACATTCTGTTAAAGGTCCCCAAAGCACACACATTCCTGGGTCGGCTCCTCTTTCAGTTTGCTGCAGCTAGCGACTGGAACGAGCTGATGCGTTGTGCAGACCTCACTACCCTCTGGAGAGCCTTACGGTTGAGGGCGGAGCAGTTGCCGTACCGGCGGTGATACAGCCCGCCAGGATGCTCTCGATTGTGCATCTGTAGAAGTTTGTGTGCTTTTTGGTGATAAGCCAAATTTATTCAGCCTCCTGAGGTTGAAGAGGCGCTGCTGCGCCTTCTTCACGACGCTGTCAGTGTGAGTGGACCAATTCAGTTTGTCTGTGATGTGTATGCTTAGAGGAACTTAACTTGCTACCCTCTCCACTACTGATCCATCGATGTGGATAGGGGGGTGTTCCCTCTGCTGTTTTCCTGAAGTCCACAATCATCTCCTTAGTTTTGTTGACGTTGAGTGTGAGGTTTTTTTCCTGACACCACACTCCGAAGGCCCTCACCTCCCTCCCTGTAGGCCGTCTCGTCGTTGTTGGTAATCAAGCCTACCACTGTTGTGTCGTCCGGCAAACTTGATGATTGAGTTGGGGCGTGCGTGGCACGCGGTCGTGGGTGAACAGGGAGTACAAGAGGGGCTCCAGAACGCACCCTTGTGGGGCCCCGTGTTGAGGATCAGCGGGAGAGATGTTGTTGCCTACCCTCACCACCTGGGGCGGCCCCGTCAGGAAGTCCAGTACCCAGTTGCACAGGGCGGGGTCGAAACCCAGGGTCTCGAGCTTGATGACGAGTTTGGAGGGTACTATGGTGTTGAATGCTGAGCTGTAGTCGATGAACAGCATTTCTCATAGGTATTCCTCTTGTCCAGGTGGGTTAGGGCAGTGTGCAGTGTGGTTGAGATTGCATCGTCTCTGGACCTATTTGGGCGGTAAGCAAATTGTAGTGGGTCTAGGGTGTCAGGTAGGTGGAGGTGATATGGTCCTTGACTAGTCTCTCAAAGCACTTCATGATGACGGAAGTGAGTGCTACGGGCGGTAGTTGTTTAGCTCAGTTACCTTAGCTTTCTTGGGAACAGGAACAATGGTGGCCCTCTTGAAGCATGTGGGAACAGCAGACTGATATAGGGATTAACCTCACACTCAACGTCAACAAAACTAAGGAGATG
>NW_026285349.1:0-6669 GCF_023373465.1 Oncorhynchus keta | reverse complement strand
CAGTGAGGTTGCCAGTCCTGTTTGTTGTGTACGATGGGAGCAGATTGGGTCGTCAGCGGCGCAGGTCCCTCGCAGTCTTGGCCCAACGTGGTGGTGTTGTTGGTCTGTGTGAACCAAACTGTCAATGCGTAGATCATGAATCAAAGTTGTGTCGATATTGAAAGAAAATATTTTTAATTTCACATAACCATTCACAAGGTAGCTACTCTCCCTCGTTCGTTCATGATGAGAAAACTAACTGGACCGAGCTAGCTAGCCAATCTCATATTATTATCTTATATTAACCAGTAATACAAAATAGGCCTAAACGTTTTAAAACATTAGCTGTCACCTTGTGGCTTGATAGGGGTTAAAAAAAACTATTCCTGAAAGGGGAAAAAGCCCTAGTCGCTGCTGGCAAAAATGAGCTAACATTCTAACATTCTAACATGCTAACATGCTAACATGCTAACATTCTAACATGCTAACATGCTAACATGCTAACATGCTAACATTCTAACATTCTAACATGCTAACATGCTAACATTCTAACATGCTAACATTCTAACATTCTAACATGCTAACATGCTAACATGCTAACATTCTAACATTCTAACATGCTAACATTAACATGCTAACATTATAACATTATAACATTCTAACATGCTAACATGCTAACATTCTAACATTCTAACATTCTAACATGCTAACATTATAACATTATAACATTATAACATGCTAACATTCTAACATTCTAACATGCTAACATTCTAACATGCTAACATTATAACATTATAACATGCTAACATGCTAACATGCTAACATTCTAACATGCTAACATTCTAACATGCTAACATTCTAACATTCTAAGATGCTAACATTCTAACATGCTAACATGATAACATTCTAACATGCTAACATGCTAACATGCTAACATTCTAACATTCTAAGATGCTAACATTCTAACATTCTAACATTCTAACATGCTAACATGCTAACATTCTAACATGCTAACATGCTAACATGCTAACATTCTAACATTCTAACATTCTAACATGCTAACATTCTAACATGCTAACATTATAACATTCTAACATGCTAACATGCTAACATTCTAACATGCTAACATTAACATGCTAACGTAACATTCTAACTAACATTCTAACATGCTAACATGCTAACATGCTAACATTCTAACATGCTCTAACATGCTAACATTCTAACATGCTAACATTCTAACATTCTAACATGCTAACATTCTAACATGCTAACATTCTAACATGCTAACATGATAACATTCTAACATGCTAACATGCTAACATGCTAACATGCTAACATTCTAACATTCTAAGATGCTAACATTCTAACATACTAACATGCTAACATTCTAACATGCTAACATTCTAACATTCTAACATTCTAACATGCTAACATGCTAACATTATAACATTATAACATTATAACATTATAACATTCTAACATGCTAACATGCTAACATTATAACATTATAACATTATAACATTCTAACATGCTAACATTCTAACATTCTAACATGCTAACATTCTAACATGCTAACATGCTAACATTCTAACATTCTAACATGCTAACATTCTAACATGCTAACATAACATTGTAACATTCTAACATGCTAACATTCTAACATTCTAAGATGCTAACATTCTAACATGCTAACATGATAACATTCTAACATACTAACATGCTAACATGCTAACATTCTAAGATGCTAACATTCTAACATGCTAACATGATAACATTCTAACATGCTAACATGCTAACATGCTAACATTCTAACATTCTAAGCTAACATGCTAACATTCTAACATTCTAACATTCTAACATGCTAACATGCTAACATGCTAACATTCAGGTTACTAAGATAAATAAAATATCTCAAACATCTCAAATAAAAAATGAATAAAGAAAAGGTCATTTGTGTGACTTTGATATGCCTGCCACCAAACACACTCTCCTCAACATGGAGATGTGATGAAGATGTCTTAGAGAGAGGAAGATGACGGTGAACTTTGATATGCCTACCACCAAACACACTCTCCTCAACATGGAGATGTGATGAAGATGTCTTAGAGAGAGGAAGATGAAGGTGAACTTTGATATGCCTACCACCAAACATGCTCTCCTCAACATGGAGATGTGATGAAGATGTCTTAGAGAGGGAAGATGAAGGTGAACTTTGATATGCCTACCACCAAACACGCTCTCCTCAACATGGAGATGTGATGAAGATGTCTTAGAGAGAGGAAGATGAAGGAGTGAACTTTGATATGCCTGCTCTCCAAACACACTCTCACTCAACATGGAGATGTGATGAAGATGTCTTAGAGAGGAAGATGAAGGTGAACTTTTGATATGCCTACCACCAAACACACTCTCCTCAACATGGAGATGTGATGAAGATGTCTTAGAGGAAGATGAAGGTGAACTTTGATATGCCTACCACCAAACACACTCTCCTCAACATGGAGATGTGATGAAGATGTCTTAGAGAGAGGAAGATGAAGGTGAACTTTGATATGTCTGCCACCAAACACGCTCTCCTCAACATGGAGATGTGATGAAGATGTCTTAGAGAGAGGAAGATGAAGGTGAACTTTGATATGCCTATCACCAAACACACTCTCCTCAACATGGAGATGTGATGAAGATGTCTTAGAGAGAGGTAGATGACGGTGAACTTAGCTGATTCATGATGTCTCTGATCCCTCCTTAGATTGCGTACTCTGTTTGCCGCAGGGTAGGAGAGAAACCCTGCAATTATCTTATCAGATTGGCTCATCTCACACTCTTTGGTTACAACTCACATTCTGCAATATTTGTTTTCTCTGCAAGTGGTGTCCTGTTCGAGTCAGATATCCCATTGTCTCTGTAGGATGAACTTCAGTGGAATTATCAGTTTGTTTTGGGTTAGCTCCAACAACGGAATGACTCTAGTGGAAGAAGTGCTAGGCAGGGTAGCCTAGTGGTTAGAGTGGAGGGGTGGCAGGGTAGCCTAGTGGTTAGAGTGGAGGGTGGCAGGGTAGCCTAGTGGTTAGAGTGGAGGGGGCAGGGTAACCTAGTGGTTAGAGTGGAGGGAGAGGCAGGGTAGCCTGGTGGTTAGAGTGGAGGGACGGCAGGGTAGCCTAGTGGTTAGAGTGGAGGGGTGGCAGGGTAGCCTAGTGGTTAGAGTGGCAGGGGTGGCAGGGTAGCCTAGTGGTTAGAGTGGAGGGGTGGCAGGGTAGCCTAGTGGTTAGAGTGGAGGGGGTGGCAGGGTAGCCTAGTGGTTAGAGTGGAGGGGTGGCAGGGTAGCCTAGTGGTTAGAGTGGAGGGGTGGCAGGGTAGCCTAGTGGTTAGAGTGGAGGGGTGGCAGGGTAGCCTAGTGGTTAGAGTGGAGGGGTGGCAGGGTAGCCTAGTGGTTAGAGTGGAGGGTGGCAGGGTAGCCTAGTGGTTAGAGTGGAGGGAGGCAGGTAGACTAGTGGTTAGAGTGGAGTGTGGGGAGGCAGGTAGTCTAGTGGTTAGAGTGGAGTGTAGGGGAGGCAGGTAGACTAGTGGTTAGAGTGGAGGAGGCAGGTAGACTAGTGGTTAGAGTGGAGGGAGGCAGGTAGACTAGTGGTTAGAGTGGAGGGGAGGCAGGTAGACTAGTGGTTAGAGTGGAGGGTGGCAGGGTAGCCTAGTGGTTAGAGTGGAGGAGGCAGGTAGACTAGTGGTTAGTTGGAGTGTAGGGGAGGCAGGTAGTCTAGTGGTTAGAGTGGAGTGTAGGGGAGGCAGGTAGACTAGTGGTTAGAGTGGAGGAGGCAGGTAGACTAGTGGTTAGAGTGGAGGCAGGTAGACTAGTGGTTAGAGTGGAGTGTAGGGGAGGCAGGTAGACTTGGTTAGATTGTTGGACTAGTAACATCCCTGAGCTGACAAGGTACAAATCTGTCGTTCTGCCCCTGAACAGGCAGTTAATCCACTGTTCCCAGGCTGTCATTGAAAATAAGAATTGTTTCTTAACTGACTTCCCTAGTTAAATAAAGGTAAACATTTTTTACAAATTAATTAAACAATGCAGTCAAATGATCCATCAGGTAAATTTAATTTAATTGAGCTCCTTGTTTTAAAACACTGGAATAGATATGGTCTGAATGGAACGCATACCTCTACATCCATGGCTCTAAATTAACATTTTACATCAGTAGCACTGGTGCTCCCAACTTGTAAAAAGTTAGGAGCACAACATTATATTTTAGGAGCACTATCAAATTGATATTTGTAATTATAAGTTGAGATTGGTGCTCCCAATTTATAAAAAGTTAGGAGCACAACATTACATTTTATGAGCACTATCAAATTGATATTTGTAATTTTAAGTTGAGATTCAGCCTCTGTTGTACCTGTATGAGTTCTACTTCTGAATGCATGTTGTGCTCTAGAAACTAATATATAACCCTGTAAAGACTCTAGTTCATTATAAAAACTAAGATGTTAATATATAACCCTGTAAAGACTCTAGTTCATTATATAACCCTGTAAAGACTCTAGTTCATTATAAAACCCTGTAAAGACTCTAGTTCATTATATAACCTGTAAAGACTCTAGTTCATTATAAAAACTAAGATGTTAATATATAACCCTGTAAAGACTCTAGTTCATTATATAACCCTGTAAAGACTCTAGTTCATTATAAAACCCTGTAAAGACTCTAGTTCATTATATAACCCTGTAAAGACTCTAGTTCATTATATAACCCTGTAAAGACTCTAGTTCATTATATAACCCTGTAAAGACTCTAGTTCATTATATATAACCCTTTAAAGACTCTAGTTCATTATAAAAACTAAGATGTTAATATATACCCTGTAAAGACTCTAGTTCATTATATAACCCTGTAAAGACTCTAGTTCATTATATAACCCTGTAAAGACTCTAGTTCATTATATCACCCTGTAAAGACTCTAGTTCATTATATAACCCTGTAAAGACTAGTTAATTATATAACTAAGACTCTAGTTCATTATATAACCCTGTAAAGACTCAGTTCATTATAAAACCCTGTAAAGACTCTAGTTCATTATAAAACCCTGTAAAGACTCTAGTTCATTAAATAAAACTAAGACGTTAATATATAACCCTGTAAAGACTCCAGTTCATTATAAAACCCTGTAAAGACTCTAGTTCATTATATAACCCTGTAAAGACTCTAGTTCATTATAAAACTAAGACGTTATTATATAACCCTGTAAAGACTCTAGTTCATTATATAAAACTAAGACTCTAGTTCATATATAACCCTGTAAATACTCTAGTTCATTATAGCCCTGTAAAGACTCTAGTTCATTATAAAACTAAAACGTTAATATATAACCCTCATTATATAACCCTGTAAAGACTCTAGTTCATTATATAACCCTGTAAAGACTCTAGTTCATTATATAGCCCTGTAAAGACTCTAGTTCATTATATAACCTGCAAAGACTCTAGTTCATTATATAACCCTGTAAAGACTCTAGTTCATTATAAAACTAAGACGTTAATATATAACCCTGTAAAGACTCTAGTTCATTATATAAACTAAGGCGTTATTATATAACCCTGTAAAGACTCTAGTTCATTATATAACCCTTTAAAGACTCTAGTTCATTATAAAAACTAAGATGTTAATATATAACCCTGTAAAGACTCTAGTTCATTATATAACCCTGTAAAGACTCTAGTTCATTATAAAACTAAGACGTTAATATATAACCCTGTAAAGACTCTAGTTCATTATATAACCCTGTAAAGACTCTAGTTCATATAAAACTAAGGCGTTAATATATAACCATTTTAAAGACTCTAGTTCATTATATAACCCTGTAAAGACTCTAGTTCATTATATAAAACTAAGACGTTAATATATAACCCTGTAAAGACTCTAGTTCATTATATAACCCTGTAAAGACTCTAGTTCATTATAAAACTAAGGCGTTAATATATAACCATTTAAAAGACTCTAGTTCATTATATAACCCTGTAAAGACTCTAGTTCATTATATAAAACTAAGACGTTAATATATAACCCTGTAAAGACTCCTAGTTCATTATATAACCCTGTAAAGACTGTAGTTCATTATAAAACTAACATGGTAATATATAACCCTGTAAAGACTCTAAGTTCATTATAGCACTGTAAAGACTCTAGTTCATTATAAAACTAAGACGTTAATATATAACCCTCATTATATAACCCTGTAAAGACTCTAGTTCATTATATAACCCTGTAAAGACTCTAGTTCATTATATAACCCTGTAAAGACTCTAGTTCATTATATAACCCTGCAAAGACTCTAGTTCATTATATAACCCTGTAAAGACTCTAGTTCATTATAAAACTAAGACGTTAATATATAACCCTGTAAAGACTCTAGTTCATTATATAAACTAAGACGTTATTATATAACCCTGTAAAGACTCTAGTTCATTATATAACCCTTTAAAGACTCTAGTTCATTATAAAAACTAAGATGTTAATATATAACCCTGTAAAGACTCTAGTTCATTATATAACCCTGTAAAGACTCTAGTTCATTATAAAACTAAGACGTTAATATATAACCCTGTAAAGACTCTAGTTCATTATATAACCCTGTAAAGACTCTAGTTCATTATATAACCCTGTAAAGACTCTAGTTCATTATATAACCCTGTAAAGACTCT
>NW_026285348.1:0-3741 GCF_023373465.1 Oncorhynchus keta | reverse complement strand
TTCTCTTTAGTTATAGGGAGAGTACAGAGATGTTACAAGGAAATTACTTAAATGAGGGTACAGGAGGTAATTTTCACATTACTAGGAATATCTGTTGGTAACGAATGCCTGAACAAGGTCAGGGGAAACCCAGTCAGTATCTGGTGTGATCAGAGAACCAGTCCAGTATCTGGTGTGGATCAGAAGCCCAGTGAAACTATCTGGTGTGATCCCAGAAAACCAGTGGCATTATCTGGTGTGGAATTCAGAATAGTCAGTATCTGGGTGATCAGAGCCCAGTCAGTATCTGGTGTGGATCAGAGAACCAGTCAGTATCTGGTGTGGATCAGGAAAACCAGTCGGTATCTGGTGTGGATCAGAAAACCAGTCGGTATCTGGTGTGGATCAGAACCAGTCAGTATCTGGTGTGATCAGAAACCCAGTCAGTATCTGGTGTGGATCAGAAAACCAGTCAGTATCCTGGTGTGGATCAGAAAACCAGTCAGTATCTGGTGTGGATCAGAAAACCCGGTGGTATCTGGGTGTGATCAAGAAAACCCATCTGGTGTGGATCAGTATATCTGGTGTGGATCAGAAACCCAGTCAGTATCTGGTGTGGATCAGAAAACCAGTCAGTATCTGGTGTGGATCAGAGAACCAGTCAGTATCTGGTGTGACCACCATTTGCCTCACGCAGCTCGACACATCTCCTTCTCATAGAGTTGATCAGGCTGTTGATTGTGTCCTGTTGGAATGTTGTCCCACTCCTCTTCATTTGCTGTGCGAAGTTGCTGGATATTGGCAGGAACTGGAACACACTGTCGTACACGTCGATCCAGAGCATCCCAAACATGCTCAATGCGGTGATGTGTCTGGTGAATGTGCAGGCCATGGAAGAACTGGGACATTTTCAGCTTCCAGGTATTGTGTACAGATCCTTGTGACTTGGGGCCGTTCATTATCATGCTGAAACATGAGGTGATGGCAAGGGATGAACGGCACGACAATGGGCTTCAGGATCTCGTCACGGTATCTCTGTGCATTGAAATCTGTAGCTAATGCCTGCCCATACCATAACCCCTCCGCCGACATGGTGCATTCTGCTCAGTCATCACTGTGGAGAGGACTAGCCCAGTCATCACTGTGGAGAGGACTAGCCCAGTCATCACTGTGGAGAGGACTAGCCCAGTCATCACTGTGGAGAGGACTAGCCCAGTCATCACTGTGGAGAGGACTAGCCCAGTCATCACTGTGGAGAGGACTAGCCCAGTCATCACTGTGGAGAGGACTAGCCCAGTCATCACTGTGGAGAGGACTCGCCCAGTCATCACTGTGGAGAGAACTGCCCAGTCATCACTGTGGAGAGGACTAGCCCAGTCATCACTGTGGAGGACTGGCCCAGTCATCACTGTGGAGAGGACAGCAGTCATCACTGTGGAGAGGACTAGCCCAGTCATCACTGTCAGTCATCACTGTGGAGGGACTAGCCCAGTCAGCACTGTGGAGAGGGACTGGCCCAGTCAGCACTGTGGAGAGGACTAGCCCAGTCAGCACTGTGGAGAGGGACTAGCCCAGTCAGCACTGTGGAGAGGACTAGCCCAGTCAGCACTGTGGAGGGACTAGTCCAGTCATCACTGTGGAGAGGACTAGCCCAGTCATCACTGTGGAGAGGACTAGCCCAGTCATCACTGTGGAGAGGGACTAGCCCAGTCAGCACTGTGGAGAGGACTAGCCCAGTCATCACTGTGGAGAGACTCGCCCAGTCATCACTGTGGAAGGACTAGCCCAGTCATCACTGTGGAGAGGACTAGCCCAGTCATCACTGTGGAGAGGACTAGCCAGTCATCACTGTGGAGAGGGACTGTGGAGCCCAGTCATCACTGTGGAGAGGACTAGCCCAGTCATCACCGTGGAGGACTAGCCCAGTCATCACTGTGGAGAGGACTCCCCAGTCATCACTGTGGAGAGGACTAGCCCAGTCATCACTGTGGAGAGGACTCGCCAGTCATCACTGTGGAGGACTAGCCCAGTCATCACTGTGGAGAGGACTAGCCCAGTCAGCACTGTGGAGAGGACTAGCCCAGTCAGCACTGTGGAGAGGACTAGCCCAGTCATCACTGTGGAGAGGACTAGCCCAGTCATCACTGTGGAGAGGACTAGCCCAGTCAGCACTGTGGAGAGGACTAGCCCAGTCATCACTGTGGAAGGACTAGCCCAGTCATCACTGTGGAGAGGACTAGCCCAGTCATCACTGTGGAGAGACTAGCCCAGTCATCACTGTGGAGACTAGGACACCGTGAGCCCAGTCATCACCGTGGAGAGGACTAGCCCAGTCATCACTGTGGAGAGGACTAGCCCAGTCATCACCGTGGAGAGGACTAGCCCAGTCATCACCGTGGAGAGGACTAGCCCAGTCAGCACCGTGGAGAGGACTAGCCCAGTCATCACCGTGGAGAGGACTAGCCCAGTCATCACCGTGGAGAGGACTAGCCCAGTCATCACCGTGGAGAGGACTAGCCCAGTCATCACTGTGGAGAGGACTAGCCCAGTCATCACCGTGGAGAGGACTAGCCCAGTCAGCACTGTGGAGAGGACTAGTCCAGTCATCACCGTGGAGAGGACTAGCCCAGTCAGCACTGTGGAAGGATAGCCCAGTCATCACTGTGAGAGGACTAGTCCAGTCATCACTGTGGAGAGGACTAGCCCAGTCATCACTGTGGAGAGGACTAGCCCAGTCATCACTGTGGAGAGGACTAGCCCAGTCATCACTGTGGAGAGGACTAGCCCAGTCAGCACTGTGGGAGGACTAGCCCAGTCAGCACTGTGGAGGACTAGCCCAGTCAGCACTGTGGAGGACTAGTCAGCACTGTGGAGAGGACTAGCCCAGTCAGCACTGTGACTAGGATCTAGCCCAGTCATCACTGTGGAGAGGACTAGCCCAGTCAGCACTGTGGAGGGACTAGCCCAGTCAGCACTGTGGAGAGGACTAGCCCAGTCATCACTGTGGAGAGGACTAGCCCAGTCATCACTGTGGAGAGGAATAGCCCAGTCATCACTGTGGAGAGGACTGGCCCAGTCAGCACTGTAGCCCAGTCAGCACTGAGGGACTAGCCCAGTCATCACTGTGGAGAGGACTAGCCCAGTCATCACTGTGGAGAGGAATAGTCATCACTTTGGAGTCAGTCACTGTGGACTAGGGGACTAGCCCAGTCAGCACTGTGTGGAGGACTAGCCCAGTCATCACTGTGGAGAGGGACTAGCCCAGTCATCACTGTGGAGAGGACTAGCCCAGTCATCACTGTGGAGAGGACTAGCCCAGTCAGCACTGTGGAGAGGACTAGCCCAGTCATCACTGTGGAGAGGACTAGCCAGTCATCACTGTGGAGAGGACTAGCCCAGTCATCACTGTGGAGAGGACTAGCCCAGTCATCACTGTGGAGAGGACTAGCCCAGTCATCACTGTGGGAGAGTCATCACAATGACTAGCCCAGTCATCACTGTGGAGAGGACTAGCCCAGTCATCACTGTGGAGAGGACTAGCCCAGTCATCACTGTGGAGAGGGACTAGCCCAGTCATCACTGTGGAGAGGACTAGCCCAGTCATCACTGTGGAGAGGACTAGCCCAGTCATCACTGTGGAAGGACTAGCCCAGTCATCACTGTGGAGAGGACTAGCCCAGTCAGCACTGTGGAGGACAAGCCCAGTCATCACTGTGGAAAGGGACTAGCCAGTCATCACTGTGGAGAGGACTAGCCCAGTCA
>NW_026285347.1:0-2802 GCF_023373465.1 Oncorhynchus keta | reverse complement strand
CACAATGTACAAATAATTAAAGGACACAAGATAAAAATAAATAAGCATAAATATGGGTTGTATTTACAATGGTGTTTGTTCTTCACTGGTTGCCCTTTTCTCGTGGCAACAGGTCACAAATCTTGCTGCTGTGATGGCACACTGTGGAATTTCACCCAGTAGGTATGGGAGTTTTTCAAAATTGATATGTTTTCGAATTTTGTGGATCTGTGTGATCTGGGGAAATATGTCTCTCTAATATGGTCATACATTGGGCAGGAGGTTAGGAAGTGCAGCTCAGTTTCCACCTCATTTTGTGGGCAGGAGCACATAGCCTGTCTTCTCTGAGAGCCATGTCTGCCTACGGCGGCCTTTCTCAATAGCAAGGCTTATGCTCACTGAGTCTGTACATAGTCAAAGCTTTCCTTAATTTTGGGTCAGTCACAGTGGTCAGGTATTCTGCCGCTGTGTACTCTCTGTGTAGGGCAAACAGCATTCTAGTTTGCTCTGTTTTTTTTTGTTAATTTTTCCAATGTGTTAAGTAATTATCTTTTTTGTTTTCTCATGATTTGGTGGGTCTAATTGTGCTGTTGTCCTGGGGCTCTGTAGGGTGTGTTTGTGTTTGTGAACAGAGCCCCAGGACCAGCTTTTGCTTAGGGACTCTTTCTCCTAGGTTCATCTTCTGTAGGTGATGGCTGTTATGGAAGGTTTGTGAATCGCTTCCTTTTAGGTGGTTGTAGAATTTAACGGCTCTTCGGATTTTGATAATTAGTGGGTATCGGCCTAATTCTGCTCTGCATGCATTATTTTTACGTTGTACACGGAGGATATTTTTGCAGAATCTCTGCGTGCAGAGTCTCACTTGGTGTTTGTCCCATTTTGTGAAGTCTTACAGAGCGGACCCTAGACCTCACAACCATAAAGGGCAATGGGCTCTATGACCGATTCAAGTATTTTTAGCCAAATCCTATTGGTATAAGCAGAAATTTGTTTCTTTTGATGGCATAGAATGCCCTTCTTGCCTTGTCTCTCAGATCGCTCACACCTTTGTAAGTTGCCACTGTATTATGTTTAGCCAAGGTATGTATAGTTTTTGTGTGTCAAAACAGTGTTTAAGAATCTTGCATTTGTGGTCCTGGTGACTGACCTTTTTGAACACTATTATTTTGTCTTACTGAGATTTACTGTCAGGGGCCCAGGTCTGACAGAATCGGGTGGCAAGACTGAGCTGCTGTAGGCCCTCCTTGGTTGGTGACAGGCTCAGGATCATCAGCAAACAGGCATTTGACTTTGATTCTAGCAGGAGGTCGGGTGCTGCAGACTGCCAGTGCCTGCGCCAGTTCGTTGATATATATGTTGAAGAGGGTGGGGCTTAAGCTGCATCCCTGTCTAACCCCACGACCCTGTGTGAAGAAATGTGTGTGTTTTTGCCAATTTTAACCGCACACTTGTTGTTTGTGTACATGGATTTTATAATGTCATATGTTTTACCCCCAACACCACTTTCCATCAGTTTGTATAGCAGACCCTCATGCCAAATTGAGTCGAAGGCTTTTTTGAAATCAACAAAGCATGAGAAGACTTTGCCTTTGTTTTGGTTTGTTTGGTTGTCAATTAAGGTGTGCAGGGTGAATACATGGTCTGTTGTACGGTAATTTGGTAAAAGCCAATTTGACATTTGCTCAGTACATTGTTTTCATTGAGGAAATGTACGAGTCTGCTGTTAATAATAATGCAGAGGATTTTCCCAAGGTTACTGTTGACACATATTCCACGGTAGTTATTGGGGTCAAATTTGTCTCCACTTTTGTGGATTGGGGTGATCAGTCCTTGGTTCCAATATTGGGGAAGATGCAGGAAGCTAAGTATGATGTTAAAAGAGTTTTTATTAGCGTTGGAATTTGTTACCTCTATATTGATTCATTTCATTGAGGATACATCGACACCACTAGGCCTTTTTGGGTTGGAGGTTTTTATTTTGTCCTGTAACTCATTCAAATGAAATTTAGGAGAATCCAGTGAGTTCAGTAGTCTTTAATAGTTGATTCTAAGATCTGTAGTTGATCATGTATATGTTTTTATCTTTGTTGCTTTGTTATAGAACCAAAGATTGGAGAAGTGGTTTGCAGACATCTCCATTTTGGATAGATAATTGTCTTCGTGTTGTTGTTTTTGTTTAAGTGTTTTAATTTTTCCCAGTAGTTAGAGTCTATCAGTTCTTCAATTGCATTGAGCTGGTTTTAACATGCTGTTCTTCTTTTCCTTCAGTGTTCTGTATTGTTTTAGTGATTCTATATAGTGAAGGCAGACTAGTTTTCCAGGTCTCTATGTTTTTGGTTGGACAGGTTTCTAATTTCTTTCTTAGATTTTTGCATTCCTCATCAAACCATTTGTCATTATTGTTAATTTTCTTCAAGGTTTTCTATTTGAGATTTTTAGATTTGATAGGGAAGCTGAGAGGTCAAATATACTGTTAAGATTTTCTACTGCCAAGTTTTACACCTTCACCAGCCACAGTGGAACGTTTTACCCAGGAAATTGTCTAAAAGGGATTGAATTTGTTGTTGCCTAATTGTTTTTTGGCAGGTTTCCAAACTGCATTCCTTCCACCTATAGCATTTCTTAATGTTACTCAGTTCCCTTTGGCCTTGATGCCTCATGGTTGAAGTATTGCTCTGTTCAAGCAGACTGAGATTTTGCTGCTGGTCTGATAGGGGTGTTGAGTGGACTGACTGTGGGCAGCTCTGGGGAGACTCTGGGTTGGGGCCAGTGATAAAGTAGTCTACAGTACTACTGCCAAGAGATGAGCTATAGGTGTACCTA
>NW_026285346.1:0-24984 GCF_023373465.1 Oncorhynchus keta | reverse complement strand
TCAGAAAAATATTTTCACTGACGTGAGAAAAGTTCTTCCTAAATCTCTTTCTAGTTATTTTCCAATGAAGGCGTAACAAAATAGCGCAATCTTGTGTGGCATGGCTGGATGTTGGATAGTTATGGTGCTGCACAACACACACACACATATCCCTGCTTATCACAAAGCTCATGAATTATTGACTCCTATATACAGTCAACCCCCTTATCAGCCCCGTCCCCATGGAAACAGTTCTCCGCATCGTAGCTTAGGCTTTAGTTAACTGTCTTTCTGGCTGAATCCTCGCTCTCTATCTCTCTGAGCAGAACTGTTCAATTGACTTAAGTGTTCGAAATGAGGACAGAGTGTAGTCGCTACGGTATTGTACCAGGTTGTTGGCCTGGCAACCAAACGTCACACAGCTGTCAATTGGACGTGTGTAGGTTAATGGGACACAGAGCTTATGACACACACACACACACATTAGAAATAGTGTTTTAAATTATTTCCATTTTAAACGGGATACAACGTAACCAGTGGTCCAGCCAGAGCTTGGGGTTTTGTTGATTTCAATGGGGTCGGACCTCATGAGTTGGACTTGACACCCTTCTGTCTCTCTCTGTCTGTCTGTCTGTCTCTCTCTCTCTCTGTCTCTCTGTGTCTGTCTCTCTCTGTCTCTCTCTGTCTCTCTCTCTCTCTCTCTCTCGCTCTGTCTCTCTCTGTCTCTCTGTCTCTGTGTCTCTCTCTCTGTCTCTCTGTCTCTCTGTCTCTCTCTGTCTCTCTCTGTCTCTCTCTCTGTCTTCTGTCTCTCTCTCTGTCTTCTCTGTCTCTCTCTCTGTCTCTCTGTCTCTCTCTGTCTCTCTCTCTGTCTCTCTCTCTGTCTCTCTCTCTGTCTCTGTGTCTGTCTCTCTTTCTCTCTCTGCTTTACTGGCAGGGAAACATATGTTAACAAAGCAAGTAAATAGATATTAAACAATTTACAGTAACTATATGTCTATATGCACTTTTGTAATGATGTGCAGATAGTTTAAATAAACATAAATATGGGTTGAATTTACAATGGTGTTTGTTCTTCACTGGTTGCCCTTTTCTTGTGGCAACAGGTCACAAATCTTGCTTCTGTGATGGTACACTGTGGAATTTCACCCAGTAGATATGGGAGTTTATCAAAAGTGGATTTGTGTGATCTGAGGAAATGTGTGTCTCTAGTATGGGGTCATACATTTGGCAGGGAAGTGTGGTTAGGAAATGCACCTCGGTTTCACCTCATTTTCTGCAACTGTGTACTCACTGTTTAGGCAAATGACATTCTAGTTTGCTCTGTTATTTTGTTAATTACTTGACACATTGAAAATAATAATCTTTTTTGTTTTTTTCTCATGATTTGGTTGGGTTCTAGTTGTGTTGCTGTCCTGGGGATCTGTGGTGTCTGTGTGAACAGGGCCCCAGGAACCAGCTTGTTTTCTCATGATTTGGTTGGGTTCTAGTTGTGTTGCTGTCCTGGGGCTCTGTGGGGTCTGTGTGTGAACAGGGCCCCAGGACCAGCTTGTTTTCATGATTTGGTTGGGTTCTAGTTGTGTTGTTGTCCTGGGGATCTGTGGTGTCTGTGTGTGAACAGGGCCCCAGGACCAGCTTTGTTTTCTCATGATTTGGTTGGGTTCTAGTTGTGTTGCTGTCCTGGGGCTCTGTGGGGTCTGTGTGTGAACAGGGCCCCAGGACAGCAGCTTGTTTTCTCAAGGATTTGGGTTGGGTTCTAGTTGTGTTGCTGTCCTGGGGCTCTGTGGGTCTGTGTGTGAACAGGGCCCCAGGGACCAGCTTGTTTTCTCATGATTTGCTGGGTTCTAGTTGTTATTGGGTGTCCTGGGGATCTGTGGGGTCTGTCCCCTCCCTCCCTCTCTCTATAGTGTGAACAGGGCCCCAGGAACCAGCTTGTTTTCTATGTTGTCTCTATATCTGGTCACTGAGTCTCCCTCCTTGTTAATGTCTTTCCCTTTTGTTATTTAAATTATTAGATTTTGACAAGGTATTTTGGTAATTTGATATCTCAGTCCCTCCCTCCCTCCCTCCCTCCCTCCCTATAGTGTGTTATTGGTGTAGCAGTAAGTCCCCTCCCTCCCTCTTTCTCTCTATAGTGTGTTATTGGTGTAGCAGTAAGTCCTCCCTCCCTCTTTCTCTCTCCCTCCCTCCTCCCTCCTCCCTCCCTCCCACTCCCTCCCTCTCTATAGTGTGTTATGGTGTATAAGTCCCCTCCCTCCCTCCCTCTCTCTATAGTGTGTTATTGGTGTAGCAGTAAGTCCCCTCCCTCCCTCTTCTCTATAGTGTGTTATTGGTGTAGCAGTAAGTCCCCTCCCTCCCTCCCTTTCTCTATATAGTGTTATTGGTGGCAGTAAGTCCTCCCTCCCTCCCTCTCTCTCTATAGTGTGTTATTGGTGTAGCAGTAAGTCCCCTCCCTCCCTCTCTCTATAGTGTTATTGGTGTAGCAGTAAGTCCTCCCTCCCTCCCTCTATATAGTGTGTTATTGGTGTAGCAGTAAGTCCCCTCCCCTCCCTCTTCTCTCTATAGTGTGTTATTGGTGTAGCAGTAGTCATAGTAAGTCCCCTCCCTCCCTCTCTCTATAGTGTGTTATTGGTGTAGCAGTAAGTCCCTCACTTCCCTTCTATAGTGTGTTATTGGTGTAGCAGTAAGTCCCTCTCTCCCTCTTTCTATAGTGTGTTATTGGTAGCAGTAAGTCCCCACTCCTCCCTCTCTATAGTGTGTTATTGGTGTAGCAGTAAGTCCCCACTCTCCTCTCTCTCTATAGTGTGTTATTGGTGTAGCAGTAAGTCCCCTCCCTCCCCTCTCTCTATAGTGTGTTATTGGTGTAGCAGTGTCCCCACTCTCCCTCTCTCTATAGTGTGTTAGCAGTAAGTCCCCTCTCTCCCTCTCTCTCTCTATAGTGTGTTATTGGTGTAGTTATTGTGTTATTGGTGTAGCAGTAAGTCCCCTCCCTCCCTCCTCTATAGTGTGTTGTGGTGTAGCAGTAAGTCACCTCCTCCCTCTTCTCTCTATAGTGTGTTATTGGTGTAGCAGTAAGTCCCCTCTCCCTCCTCTCCCTCTCTCTCTATAGTGTGTTATTGGTGTAGCAGTAAGTCCCCCCTCCCTCCCTCCCTCCAGTAAGTCCCCTCCCTCCCTCCCTCCCTCCCTCCCTCCCTCCCTCCCCCTCCCTCCCTCCCTCCCTCCCTCCCTCCCTCCCTCCTCTCTATAGTGTGTTATTGGTGTAGCAGTAAGTCACCTCCCTCTCTTCTCTCTCTATAGTGTGTTATTGGTGTGGCAGTAAGTCCCCTCCCTCCCTTTCTCTCTATAGTGTGTTATTGGTAGCTAAGTCCCTCCTCCCTCCCTCCCTCCCCTCCCTCCCTCCCCCTCCCTCCCTCCCCCTCCCTCCCTCCCTCCCTCCCTCCCTCCCTCCCTCCCTCTCTATAGTGTGTTATTGGTGTAGCAGTAAGTCCTCCCTCCCTCTCTTCTCTATAGTGTGTTGGTGTAGCAGTAAGTCCCCTCCCTCCCCTCCCTCCCCTCTCTCTCTCTATAGTGTGTTATTGGTGTAGCAGTAAGTCCCCTCCCTCTCTCTCTCATAGTGTGTTATTGGTGTAGCAGTAAGTCACCTCCCTCCCTCTCTCTCTCTCTATAGTGTGTTATTGGTGTAGCAGTAAGTCCCCTCCCCTCCCTCCCTCCCTCCCTCCCTCCCTCCCCCCCTCCCTCCCTCCCTCTCTATAGTGTGTTATTGGTGTAGCAGTAAGTCCCCTCCCTCCCTCTCTCTCTCTCTCTATAGTGTGTTATTGGTGTAGCAGTAAGTCCCCTCCCTCCCTCTCTCTCTCTATAGTGTGTTATTGGTGTAGCAGTAAGTCCCCTCCCTCTCTCTCTCTATAGTGTGTTATTGGTGTAGCAGTGTCACCTCCCTCCCTCTCTCTCTCTCTATAGTGTGTTATTGGTGTAGCAGTAACATGTAGGTAATGCAGTATTTCCATACTCTCCCTCTCTGTCCTGGTAGATTGATCTTGGCGTGCTGCCAGCGGTCCGGCGTAGGGAGCCTGTTGGGGCGGAGGAGTGGAACACCAACATGGACCCTGAGGGACGCATGAGGAACATCTCACACCTTAAACAGATCATATTCAAAGGGGTAAGGAACACCTCAAATGTGGGGCCAGGAACCAACTAAATACAGCAGGATGTAACACACTGAAACACCAGGATATAACACACTGAAACACCGGGATGTAACACACTGAAACACCAGGATATAACACCAGGATATAACACACTGAAACACCAGGATGTAACACACTGAAACACCAGGATGTAACACACTGAAACACCGGGATGTAACACACTGAAACACCAGGATATAACACCAGGATGTAACACACTGAAACACCAGGATATAACACCAGGATGTAACACACTGAAACACCAGGATGTAACACACTGAAACACCAGGATGTAACACACTGAAACACCGGGATGTAACACACTGAAACACCAGGATGTAACACACTGAAACACCAGGATGTAACACACTGAAACACCAGGATGTAACACACTGAAACACCAGGATGTAACACACTGAAACACCAGGATGTAACACACTGAAACACCAGGATGTAACACACTGAAACACCAGGATGTAACACCAGAATGTAACACACTGAAACACCAGGATGTAACACACTGAAACACCAGGATATAACACCAGGATATAACACACTGAAACACCAGGATGTAACACACTGAAACACCAGGATATAACACCAGGATGTAACACACTGAAACACCGGGATGTAACACACTGAAACACCGGGATGTAACACACTGAAACACCAGGATATAACACACTGAAACACCAGGATATAACACACTGAAACACCAGGATATAACACACTGAAACACCAGGATATAACACACTGAAACACCAGGATATAACACACTGAAACACCAGGATATAACACACTGAAACACCAGGATGTAACACCAGGATGTAACACACTGAAACACCAGGATGTAACACCAGGATATAACACACTGAAACACCAGAATGTAACACACTGAAACACCAGAATATAACACACTGAAACACCAGGATATAACACACTGAAACACCAGGATATAACACACTGAAACACCAGGATATAACACACTGAAACACCAGGATATAACACACTGAAACACCAGGATATAACACACTGAAACACCAGGATATAACACACTGAAACACCAGGATGTAACACACTGAAACACCAGGATATAACACACTGAAACACCAGGATATAACACTGAAACACCAGGATATAACACACTGAAACACCAGGATGTAACACACTGAAACACCAGGATGTAACACACTGAAACACCAGAATGTAACACACTGAAACACCGGGATGTAACACACTGAAACACCAGGATATAACACCAGGATATAACACACTGAAACACCGGGATGTAACGCACTGAAACACCAGGATATAACACACTGAAACACCAGGATATAACACCAGAATGTAACACACTGAAACACCAGGATGTAACACACTGAAACACCAGGATATAACACCAGGATGTAACACACTGAAACACCAGGATGTAACACACTGAAACACCAGGATATAACACACTGAAACACCAGGATATAACACACTGAAACACCAGGATGTAACACCAGAATGTAACACACTGAAACACCAGGATATAACACACTGAAACACCAGGATATAACACACTGAAACACCAGGATGTAACACCAGAATATAACACACTGAAACACCAGGATGTAACTCAGAATGTAACACACTGAAACACCAGGATGTAACACACTGAAACACCAGGATATAACACCAGGATGTAACACACTGAAACACCAGGATGTAACACACTGAAACACCAGGATATAACACACTGAAACACCAGGATATAACACCAGAATGTAACACACTGAAACACCAGGATGTAACACCAGAATGTAACACACTGAAACACCAGGATGTAACACCAGAATGTAACACACTGAAACACCAGAATGTAACACACTGAAACACCAGGATATAACACCAGAATGTAACACACTGAAACACCAGGATATAACACACTGAAACACCAGGATATAACACACTGAAACACCAGGATATAACACACTGAAACACCAGGATATAACACACTGAAACACCAGGATGTAACACACTGAAACACCAGGATGTAACACACTGAAACACCAGGATGTAACACACTGAAACACCAGGATGTAACACACTGAAACACCAGGATGTAACACACTGAAACACCAGGATGTAACACACTGAAACACCAGGATGTAACACACTGAAACACCAGGATATAACACACTGAAACACCAGGATATAACACACTGAAACACCAGGATATAACACACTGAAACACCAGGATATAACACACTGAAACACCAGGATATAACACACTGAAACACCAGGATGTAACACACTGAAACACCAGGATATAACACTGAAACACCAGGATATAACACTGAAACACCAGGATATAACACCAGGATGTAACACACTGAAACACCAGGATGTAACACACTGAAAAATCAGGATATAACTCACTGAAACATCAGGATATAACACACTGAAACACCAGGATATAACACACTGAAACACCAGGATATAACACCAGGATATAACACACTGAAACATCAGGATGTAACACACTGAAACACCAGGATGTAACACACTGAAACACCAGGATGTAACACACTGAAACACCAGGATGTAACACACTGAAACACCAGGATATAACACCAGGATGTAACACACTGAAACACCAGGATGTAACACACTGAAACACCAGGATATAACACCAGGATGTAACACACTGAAACACCAGGATGTAACACACTGAAACACCAGGATATAACACACTGAAACACCAGGATATAACACCAGGATGTAACACACTGAAACACCAGGATATAACACTGAAACACCAGGATGTAACACACTGAAACACCAGGATGTAACACACTGAAACACCAGGAAGTAACACACTGAAACACCAGGATGTAACACACTGAAACACCAGGATGTAACACACTGAAACACCAGGATGTAACACACTGAAACACCAGGATGTAACACTGAAACACCAGGATGTAACACACTGAAACACCAGGATATAACACACTGAAACACCAGGATATAACACACTGAAACACCAGGATATAACACCAGGATGTAACACACTGAAACACCAGGATGTAACACACTGAAACACCAGGATGTAACACACTGAAACACCAGGATATAACACCAGGATATAACACACTGAAACACCAGGATGTAACACACTGAAACACCCGGATATAACACACTGAAACACCAGGATATAACACCAGGATGTAACACACTGAAACACCAGGATGTAACACACTGAAACATCAGGATATAACACACTGAAACATCAGGATATAACACACTGAAACACCAGGATATAACACACTGAAACACCAGGATATAACACCAGGATATAACACACTGAAACACCAGGATGTAACACACTGAAACACCAGGATGTAACACACTGAAACACCAGGATGTAACACACTGAAACACCAGGATGTAACACACTGAAACACCAGGATGTAACACACTGAAACACCAGGATGTAACACACTGAAACACCAGGATGTAACACACTGAAACACCAGGATGTAACACACTGAAACACCAGGATATAACACCAGGATGTAACACACTGAAACACCAGGATATAACACACTGAAACACCAGGATATAACACCAGGATATAACACCAGGATATAACACACTGAAACACCAGGATATAACACACTGAAACACCAGGATATAACACCAGGATGTAACACACTGAAACACCGGGATGTAACACACTGAAACACCGGGATGTAACACACTGAAACACCAGGATATAACACACTGAAACACCAGGATATAACACACTGAAACACCAGGATATAACACACTGAAACACCAGGATATAACACACTGAAACACCAGGATATAACACACTGAAACACCAGGATATAACACACTGAAACACCAGGATGTAACACCAGGATGTAACACACTGAAACACCAGGATGTAACACCAGGATATAACACACTGAAACACCAGAATGTAACACACTGAAACACCAGAATATAACACACTGAAACACCAGGATATAACACACTGAAACACCAGGATATAACACACTGAAACACCAGGATATAACACACTGAAACACCAGGATATAACACACTGAAACACCAGGATATAACACACTGAAACACCAGGATATAACACACTGAAACACCAGGATATAACACACTGAAACACCAGGATATAACACACTGAAACACCAGGATATAACACACTGAAACACCAGGATATAACACACTGAAACACCAGGATGTAACACACTGAAACACCAGGATGTAACACACTGAAACACCGGGATGTAACACACTGAAACACCAGAATGTAACACACTGAAACACCGGGATGTAACACACTGAAACACCAGGATATAACACACTGAAACACCGGGATGTAACGCACTGAAACACCAGGATGTAACACACTGAAACACCAGGATATAACACCAGAATGTAACACACTGAAACACCAGGATGTAACACACTGAAACACCAGGATATAACACCAGGATGTAACACACTGAAACACCAGGATGTAACACACTGAAACACCAGGATATAACACACTGAAACACCAGGATATAACACACTGAAACACCAGGATGTAACACCAGAATGTAACACACTGAAACACCAGGATATAACACACTGAAACACCAGGATATAACACACTGAAACACCAGGATGTAACACCAGAATATAACACACTGAAACACCAGGATGTAACACCAGAATGTAACACACTGAAACACCAGGATGTAACACACTGAAACACCAGGATATAACACCAGGATGTAACACACTGAAACACCAGGATGTAACACACTGAAACACCAGGATATAACACACTGAAACACCAGGATATAACACCAGAATGTAACACACTGAAACACCAGGATGTAACACCAGAATGTAACACACTGAAACACCAGGATGTAACACCAGAATGTAACACACTGAAACACCAGAATGTAACACACTGAAACACCAGGATATAACACCAGAATGTAACACACTGAAACACCAGGATATAACACACTGAAACACCAGGATATAACACACTGAAACACCAGGATATAACACACTGAAACACCAGGATATAACACACTGAAACACCAGGATGTAACACACTGAAACACCAGGATGTAACACACTGAAACACCAGGATGTAACACACTGAAACACCAGGATGTAACACACTGAAACACCAGGATGTAACACACTGAAACACCAGGATGTAACACACTGAAACACCAGGATGTAACACACTGAAACACCAGGATATAACACACTGAAACACCAGGATATAACACACTGAAACACCAGGATATAACACACTGAAACACCAGGATATAACACACTGAAACACCAGGATATAACACACTGAAACACCAGGATGTAACACACTGAAACACCAGGATGTAACACACTGAAACACCAGGATATAACACACTGAAACACCAGGATATAACACCAGGATGTAACACACTGAAACACCAGGATGTAACACACTGAAAAATCAGGATATAACTCACTGAAACATCAGGATATAACACACTGAAACACCAGGATATAACACACTGAAACACCAGGATATAACACCAGGATGTAACACACTGAAACACCAGGATGTAACACACTGAAACACCAGGATGTAACACACTGAAACACCAGGATATAACACACTGAAACACCAGGATGTAACACACTGAAACACCAGGATATAACACCAGGATGTAACACACTGAAACACCAGGATGTAACACACTGAAACACCAGGATATAACACCAGGATGTAACACACTGAAACACCAGGATGTAACACACTGAAACACCAGGATATAACACACTGAAACACCAGGATATAACACCAGGATGTAACACACTGAAACACCAGGATATAACACACTGAAACACCAGGATGTAACACACTGAAACACCAGGATGTAACACACTGAAACACCAGGATGTAACACACTGAAACACCAGGATGTAACACACTGAAACACCAGGATGTAACACACTGAAACACCAGGATGTAACACACTGAAACACCAGGATGTAACACACTGAAACACCAGGATGTAACACACTGAAACACCAGGATATAACACACTGAAACACCAGGATATAACACACTGAAACACCAGGATATAACACCAGGATATAACACACTGAAACACCAGGATGTAACACACTGAAACACCAGGATGTAACACTCTGAAACACCGGGATGTAACACACTGAAACACCAGGATATAACACACTGAAACACCAGGATGTAACACACTGAAACACCAGGATATAACACACTGAAACACCAGGATATAACACCAGGATGTAACACACTGAAACACCAGGATGTAACACACTGAAACATCAGGATATAACACACTGAAACATCAGGATATAACACACTGAAACACCAGGATATAACACACTGAAACACCAGGATATAACACCAGGATATAACACACTGAAACACCAGGATGTAACACACTGAAACACCAGGATGTAACACACTGAAACACCAGGATGTAACACACTGAAACACCAGGATGTAACACACTGAAACACCAGGATGTAACACACTGAAACACCAGGATATAACACACTGAAACACCAGGATATAACACACTGAAACACCAGGATGTAACACACTGAAACACCAGGATATAACACCAGGATGTAACACACTGAAACACCAGGATATAACACACTGAAACACCAGGATATAACACCAGGATATAACACCAGGATATAACACACTGAAACACCAGGATATAACACACTGAAACACCAGGATATAACACACTGAAACACCAGGATATAACACACTGAAACACCAGGATGTAACACACTGAAACACCAGGATGTAACACACTGAAACACCAGGATATAACACACTGAAACACCAGGATATAACACACTGAAACACCAGGATATAACACACTGAAACACCAGGATGTAACACACTGAAACACCAGGATATAACACCAGGATGTAACACACTGAAACACCAGGATATAACACCAGGATGTAACACACTGAAACACCAGGATGTAACACACTGAAACACCAGGATATAACACCAGGATGTAACACACTGAAACACCAGGATGTAACACACTGAAACACCAGGATGTAACACACTGAAACACCAGGATGTAACACACTGAAACACCAGGATATAACACACTGAAACACCAGGATATAACACCAGGATGTAACACACTGAAACACCAGGATATAACACACTGAAACACCAGGATGTAACACACTGAAACACCAGGATGTAACACACTGAAACACCAGGATGTAACACACTGAAACACCAGGATGTAACACACTGAAACACCAGGATGTAACACACTGAAACACCAGGATGTAACACACTGAAACACCAGGATATAACACACTGAAACACCAGGATATAACACCAGGATGTAACACACTGAAACACCAGGATATAACACACTGAAACACCAGGATGTAACACACTGAAACACCAGGATGTAACACACTGAAACACCAGGATGTAACACACTGAAACACCAGGATGTAACACACTGAAACACCAGGATGTAACACACTGAAACACCAGGATGTAACACACTGAAACACCAGGATGTAACACACTGAAACACCAGGATGTAACACACTGAAACACCAGGATGTAACACCAGGATGTAACACACTGAAACACCAGGATATAACACCAGGATGTAACACACTGAAACACCAGGATGTAACACCAGGATGTAACACACTGAAACACCAGGATATAACACACTGAAACACCAGGATGTAACACCAGGATATAACACACTGAAACACCAGGATGTAACACACTGAAACACCAGGATGTAACACACTGAAACACCAGGATATAACACCAGGATGTAACACACTGAAACACCAGGATGTAACACACTGAAACACCAGGATGTAACACACTGAAACACCAGGATATAACACCAGGATGTAACACACTGAAACACCAGGATATAACACACTGAAACACCAGGATGTAACACACTGAAACACCAGGATGTAACACACTGAAACACCAGGATGTAACACACTGAAACACCAGGATGTAACACACTGAAACACCGGGATGTAACACACTGAAACACCGGGATGTAACACACTGAAACACCGGGATGTAACACACTGAAACACCGGGATGTAACACACTGAAACACCAGGATGTAACACCAGGATGTAACACCAGGATATAACACACTGAAACACCGGGATGTAACACACTGAAACACCGGGATGTAACACACTGAAACACCGGGATGTAACACACTGAAACACCGGGATGTAACACACTGAAACACCGGGATGTAACACACTGAAACACCGGGATGTAACACACTGAAACACCGGGATGTAACACACTGAAACACCGGGATGTAACACACTGAAACACCAGGATGTAACACACTGAAACACCAGGATGTAACACACTGAAACACCAGGATGTAACACACTGAAACACCAGGATGTAACACACTGAAACACCAGGATGTAACACACTGAAACACCAGGATGTAACACACTGAAACACCAGGATGTAACACACTGAAACACCAGGATGTATCACACTGAAACACCAGGATGTAACACACTGAAACACCAGGATGTAACACACTGAAACACCAGGATGTAACACACTGAAACACCAGGATGTAACACACTGAAACACCAGGATGTAACACACTGAAACACCAGGATGTAAACACACTGAAACACCAGGATGTAACACACTGAAACACCAGGATGTAACACCAGGATATATCACACTGAAACACCAGGATATAACACTGAAACACCAGGATATAACACTGAAACACCAGGATATAACACTGAAACACCAGGATATAACACACTGAAACACCAGGATGTAACACACTGAAACACCAGGATGTAACACACTGAAACACCAGGATGTAACACACTGAAACACCAGGATGTAACACACTGAAACACCAGGATGTAACACACTGAAACACCAGGATGTAACACACTGAAACACCAGGATGTAACACACTGAAACACCAGGATGTAACACACTGAAACACCAGGATGTAACACACTGAAACACCAGGATGTAACACACTGAAACACCAGGATGTAACACACTGAAACACCAGGATGTGACACACTGAAACACCAGGATGTGACACACTGAAACACCAGGATGTGACACACTGAAACACCAGGATGTGACACACTGAAACACCAGGATGTGACACACTGAAACACCAGGATGTGACACACTGAAACACCAGGATGTGACACACTGAAACACCAGGATGTGACACACTGAAACACCAGGATGTGACACACTGAAACACCAGGATGTGACACACTGAAACACCAGGATGTGACGCACTGAAACACCAGGATGTGACGCACTGAAACACCAGGATGTGACGCACTGAAACACCAGGATGTGACGCACTGAAACACCAGGATGTGACGCACTGAAACACCAGGATGTGACGCACTGAAACACCAGGATGTAACACACTGAAACACCAGGATATAACACACTGAAACACCAGGATATAACACCAGGATGTAACACACTGAAACACCAGGATATAACACACTGAAACACCAGGATATAACACACTGAAACACCAGGATGTAACACACTGAAACACCAGGATATATCACACTGAAACACCAGGATGTAACACACTGAAACACCAGGATATAACACACTGAAACACCAGGATATAACACACTGAAACACCAGGATGTAACACACTGAAACACCAGGATGTAACACACTGAAACACCAGGATGTAACACACTGAAACACCAGGATGTAACACACTGAAACACCAGGATGTAACACACTGAAACACCAGGATGTAACACACTGAAACACCAGGATGTAACACACTGAAACACCAGGATGTAACACACTGAAACACCAGGATATAACACACTGAAACACCAGGATATAACACACGAAAACACCAGGATATAACACCAGGATGTAACACCAGGATATAACACACTGAAACACCAGGATGTAACACACTGAAACACCAGGATGTAACACACTGAAACACCAGGATGTAACACACTGAAACACCAGGATGTAACACACTGTAACACCAGGATGTAACACACTGTAACACCAGGATGTAACACACTGAAACACCAGGATGTAACACACTGAAACACCAGGATGTAACACACTGAAACACCAGGATGTAACACCAGGATATATCACACTGAAACACCAGGATATAACACACTGAAACACCAGGATATAACACACTGAAACACCAGGATATAACACACTGAAACACCAGGATGTAACACACTGAAACACCAGGATGTAACGCACTGAAACACCAGGATGTAACGCACTGAAACACCAGGATGTAACGCACTGAAACACCAGGATGTAACGCACTGAAACACCAGGATATAACACACTGAAACACCAGGATATAACACACTGAAACACCAGGATATAACACCAGGATGTAACACACTGAAACACCAGGATATAACACACTGAAACACCAGGATATAACACACTGAAACACCAGGATGTAACACACTGAAACACCAGGATATATCACACTGAAACACCAGGATGTAACACACTGAAACACCAGGATATAACACACTGAAACACCAGGATATAACACACTGAAACACCAGGATGTAACACACTGAAACACCAGGATGTAACACACTGAAACACCAGGATGTAACACACTGAAACACCAGGATATAACACACTGAAACACCAGGATGTAACACACTGAAACACCAGGATGTAACACACTGAAACACCAGGATGTAACACACTGAAACACCAGGATATAACACACTGAAACACCAGGATATAACACACTGAAACACCAGGATATAACACCAGGATGTAACACCAGGATATAACACACTGAAACACCAGGATGTAACACACTGAAACATCAGGATGTAACACACTGAAACACCAGGATGTAACACACTGAAACACCAGGATGTAACACACGGAAACACCAGGATGTAACACACTGTAACACCAGGATGTAACACACTGTAACACCAGGATGTAACACACTGAAACACCAGGATGTAACACACTGAAACACCAGGATGTAACACACTGAAACACCAGGATGTAACACCAGGATATATCACACTGAAACACCAGGATATAACACACTGAAACACCAGGATATAACACACTGAAACACCAGGATGTAACACACTGAAACACCAGGATGTAACGCACTGAAACACCAGGATGTAACGCACTGAAACACCAGGATGTAACGCACTGAAACACCAGGATGTAACGCACTGAAACACCAGGATGTAACGCACTGAAACACCAGGATGTAACACACTGAAACACCAGGATGTAACACACTGAAACACCAGGATGTAACACACTGAAACACCAGGATGTAACACACTGAAACACCAGGATGTAACACACTGAAACACCAGGATGTAACACACTGAAACACCGGGATGTAACACACTGAAACACCGGGATGTAACACACTGAAACACCGGGATATAACACACTGAAACACCAGGATGTAACACACTGAAACACCAGAATGTAACACACTGAAACACCAGGATGTAACACACTGAAACACCAGGATGTAACACACTGAAACACCAGGATGTAACACACTGAAACACCAGGATGTAACACACTGAAACACCAGAATGTAACACACTGAAACACCGGGATGTAACACCAGGATATAACACACTGAAACACCAGGATGTAACACACTGAAACACCGGGATGTAACACACTGAAACACCAGGATATAACACCAGGATGTAACACACTGAAACACCAGGATATAACACACTGAAACACCGGGATGTAACACACTGAAACACCGGGATGTAACACCAGGATATAACACACTGAAACACCAGGATATAACACCGGGATGTAACACACTGAAACACCAGGATATAACACCAGGATATAACACACTGAAACACCAGGATATAACACACTGAAACACCGGGATGTAACACACTGAAACACCAGGATATAACACCGGGATGTAACACACTGAAACACCAGGATATAACACCGGGATGTAACACACTGAAACACCAGGATATAACACCAGGATATAACACACTGAAACACCAGGATATAACACACTGAAACACCGGGATGTAACACACTGAAACACCGGGATGTAACACCAGGATATAACACACTGAAACACCAGGATGTAACACACTGAAACACCGGGATGTAACACACTGAAACACCAGGATATAACACCAGGATGTAACACACTGAAACACCGGGATGTAACACACTGAAACACCAGGATGTAACTCTTTTCAGAGAGTGTTTTGTCTCCCGACATCGCCTCTCTCTCTGAAGCGACCGTTGGAAGGCTCAGTTGAAACTGGAACAGCTCTGTTCGGCCTGTTTTGTTTGTTACTTACTGTAGGACTGTGGAAATAAAAGCTGTCTGTCTTTCCTCTCTTACTTTCTCTCTTTCTGTCCCCCTCCATCCCTCTTTCTGTCCCCCTCCATCCCTCTTTCTGTCCCCCCATCCCTCTTTCTGCCCCCATCCCTCTTTCTGCCCCTCCATCCCTCTTTCTGCCCCTCCATCCCTCTTTCTGCCCCCCATCCCTCTTTCTGCCCCCCATCCCTCTTTCTGCCCCCCACTCCCTCTTTCTGTCTCTCCCCCATCCCTCTTTCTGTCTCTCCCCCCATCCCTCTTTCTGTCTCTCTTCCCCCCATCCCTCTTTCTGTCTCCCCCCCATCCCTCTTTCTGTCTCTCCTTCCCTCCTAGGGTCTGTGTCACGTGTTGAGGAAGGAGGGATGGAAGTTTCTGCTGGGCTACTTCCCTGGGAGAGCACCCTGGAGGAGAGGAGGAGTCTGACCAGGAGGAAAACGTAAGAGAGACACTCCTACTCATTAGGAGACTGGGAGGAAAACGTAAGAGAGACACTCCTACTCATTAGGAGACTGGGAGGAAAACGTGAGAGAGACACTCCTACTCATTAGGAGACTGGGAGGAAAACGTAAGAGAGACACTCCTACTCATTAGGAGACTGGGAGGAAAACGTGAGAGAGACACTCCTACTCATTAGGAGACTGGGAGGAAAAGGAGAGAGACACTCCTACTCATTAGGAGACTGGGAGGAAAACGTGAGAAAGACACTCCTACTCATTAGGAGACTGGGAGGAAAACGTAAGAGAGACACTCCTACTCATTTGGAGACTGGGAGGAAAACGTAAGAGAGACACTCCTACTCATTAGGAGACTGGGAGGAAAACGTAAGAGAGACACTCCTACTCATTAGGAGACTGGGAGGAAAAGGGGAGAGAGACACTCCTACTCATTAGGAGACCGGGAGGAAAATGTGAGAGAGACACTCCTACTCATTAGGAGACTGGGAGGAAAAGGAGAGAGAGACTCTCCTACTCATTAGGAGACTGGGAGGAAAAGGGGAGAGAGACACTCCTACTCATTAGGAGACTGGGAGGAAAACGTAGGAGAGACACTCCTACTCATTAGGAGACTGGGAGGAAAACGTAGGAGAGACACTCCTACTCATTAGGAGACTGGGAGGAAAACGTGAGAGAGACACACCTACTCATTAGGAGACTGGGAGGAAAACGTGAGAGATACACTCCTACTCATTAGGAGACTGGGAGGAAAACGTAAGAGAGACACTCCTCATTAGGAGACTGGGAGGAAAACGTGAGAGAGACACTCCTACTCATTAGGAGACTGGGAGGAAAACGTGAGAGAGACACTCCTACTCATTAGGAGACTGGGAGGAAAACGTAAGAGAGACACTCCTACTCATTAGGAGACTGGGAGGAAAACGTAAGAGAGACTCTCCTACTCATTAGGAGACTGGGAGGAAAACGTAAGAGAGACTCTCCTACTCATTAGGAGACTGGGAGGAAAACATGAGAGAGACACTCTTACTCATTAGGAGACTGGGAGGAAAACATGAGAGAGACACTCTTACTCATTAGGAGACTGGGAGGAAAACGTGAGAGAGACACTCCTACTCATTAGGAGACTGGGAGGAAAACGTAAGAGAGACACCTACTCATTAGGAGACTGGGAGGAAAACGTAAGAGAGACACTCCTCATTAGGAGACTGGGAGGAAAACGTAAGAGAGACACTCCTACTCATTAGGAGACTGGGAGGAAAACGTAAGAGAGACACTCCTCATTAGGAGACTGGGAGGAAAACGTAAGAGAGACACTCCTCATTAGGAGACTGGGAGCTCCTCCATAATTGACACATGTCCTCTGTCAGATCTGCATCATAACAGCACTGCTGACATAATACTAGGATAGGAAAACCCAACAACTCTCACTTCATGTTGTCTTTATGCTCGTAGAGAGATCTTCACAGCGTTTTATGAATCTTTACATCTACGTTTTCCTCCCCGTCTCCTACAGCCTTACATTTACGTTTTCCTCCTCGTCTCCTACAGCTTTACATTTACGTTTTCCTCCCCGTCTCCTACAGCCTTACATTTACGTTTTCCTCCCCGTCTCCTACAGCCTTACATTTACGTTTTCCTCCTCGTCTTTTACGTTTTCCTCCCCGTCTCCTACAGCTTTACATTTACGTTTTCCTCCTCGTCTCCTACAGCTTTACATTTACGTTTTCCTCCTCGTCTCCTACAGCTTTACATTTACGTTTTCCTCCTCGTCTCCTACAGCTTTACATTTACGTTTTCCTCCTCGTCTCCTACAGCTTTACATTTACGTTTTCCTCCTCGTCTCCTACAGCTTTACATTTACGTTTTCCTCCTCGTCTCCTACAGCTTTACATTTACGTTTTCCTCCTCGTCTCCTACAGCCTTACATTTACGTTTTCCTCCTCGTCTCCTACAGCCTTACATTTACGTTTTCCTCCTCGTCTCCTACAGCTTTACATTTACGTTTTCCTCCTCGTCTCCTACAGCTTTACATTTACGTTTTCCTCCTCGTCTCCTACAGCTTTACATTTACGTTTTCCTCCTCGTCTCCTACAGCTTTACATTTACGTTTTCCTCCTCGTCTCCTACAGCTTTACATTTACGTTTTCCTCCTCGTCTCCTACAGCCTTACATTTACGTTTTCCTCCTCGTCTCCTACAGCTTTACATTTACGTTTTCCTCCTCGTCTCCTACAGCTTTACATTTACGTTTTCCTCCTCGTCTCCTACAGCCTTACATTTACGTTTTCCTCCTCGTCTCCTACAGCCTTACATTTACAGGTAATATGACTTGTATTTAAGAATGGCTAATACGTTTCAGTTTGAAAATAAATGTTGCCGTTCAGATGGCGTTGTGAGCACTATATGAAGAGAGTACTAGTTCTCATAGCTCAGCACCCCGGTTATGTTGAAGGAAATTAAAGTGGTCCGTACTATTCTGTTTCATCGCCACTCAGTCAACTCACCCTAAATGAGATTAGGGAATTGTCAGGGACCTCACGATACGATATGATCACGATATGTATGTGCTGATTCTATGTATCACGATACGATATGTATGTACTGATTCTGTATGTATCACGATACGATCACGATATGTATGTGCTGATTCTGTATGTATCACGATACGATATGATCACGATATGTATGTACTGATTCTGTATGTATCACGATACGATATGATCACGATATGTATGTACTGATTCTGTATGTATCACGATACGATATGATCACGATATGTATGTGCTGATTCTATATGTATTACGATATGATCACGATATGTATGTGATGATTCTATATGTATTACGATATGATCACGATATCTATGTGCTGATTCTATGTATCACGATACGATATGATCACGATATGTATGTGCTGATTCTATATGTATTACGATATGATATGATCATGATATGTATGTGCTGATTCTGTATGTATTACGATATGATCACGATATGTATGTGATGATTCTATATGTATCACGATACGATATGATCATGATATGTATGTGCTGATTCTATATTTATTACGATACGATCACGATATGTATGTGCTGATTCTATATTTATTACGATATGATATGATCATGATATGTATGTGCTGATTCTATATGTATTACGATATGATCACGATATGTATGTGCTGATTCTATATGTATTACGATATGATCACGATATGTATGTGCTGATTCTATATGTATTACGATATGATCACGATATGTATGTGCTGATTCTATATGTATTACGATATGATCACGATATGTATGTGCTGATTCTATATGTATTACGATATGATCATGATATGTATGTGCTGATTCTATATGTATTACGATATGATCACGATATGTATGTGCTGATTCTGTATGTATCACGATACGATATGATCACGATATGTATGTGCTGATTCTGTATGTATTACGATATGATCATGATATGTATGTGCTGATTCTATATTTATTACGATATGATCACGATATGTATGTGCTGATTCTATATTTATTACGATATGATATGATCATGATATGTATGTGCTGATTCTATATGTATTACGATATGATCACGATATGTATGTGCTGATTCTATATGTATCACGATACGATATGATCACGATATGTATGTGCTGATTCTATGTATCACGATACGATATGATCACGATATGTATGTGCTGATTCTATATGTATTACGATATGATCACGATATGTATGTGCTGATTCTGTATGTATTACGATATGATCACGATATGTATGTGCTGATTCTATATGTATTACGATATGATCACGATATGTATGTGCTGATTCTGTATGTATTACGATATGATCACGATATGTATGTGCTGATTCTGTATGTATTACGATATGATCACGATATGTATGTGCTGATTCTATATGTATTACGATATGATCATGATATGTATGTGCTGATTCTGTATGTATCACGATACGATATGATCACGATATGTATGTGCTGATTCTATATGTATCACGATACGATATGATCACGATATGTATGTGCTGATTCTGTATGTATTACGATATGATCACGATATGTATGTGCTGATTCTATATGTATTACGATACGATATGATCACGATATGTATGTGCTGATTCTGTATGTATTACGATATGATCACGATATGTATGTGCTGATTCTATATGTATTACGATATGATCACGATATGTATGTGCTGATTCTATATGTATTACGATATGATCACGATATGTATGTGCTGATTCTGTATGTATTACGATATGATCACGATATGTATGTGCTGATTCTATATGTATTACGATATGATCACGATATGTATGTGCTGATTCTATATGTATTACGATATGATCACGATATGTATGTGCTGATTCTATATGTATTACGATATGATCACGATATGTATGTGCTGATTCTATATTTATTACGATATGATCATGATATGTATGTGCTGATTCTATATGTATTACGATATGATCACGATATGTATGTGCTGATTCTATATGTATTACGATATGATCACGATATGTATGTGCTGATTCTATATGTATTACGATATGATCACGATATGTATGTGCTGATTCTATATGTATCACGATACGATATGATCACGATATGTATGTGCTGATTCTATATTTATTACGATATGATCACGATATGTATGTGCTGATTCTGTATGTATTACAATACGATATGATCATGATATGTATGTGCTGATTCTGTATGTATTACGATATGATCACGATATGTATGTGATGATTCTATGTGTATCACGATACGATATGATCACGATATGTATGTGCTGATTCTATGTGTATCACGATACGATATGATCACGATATGTATGTGCTGATTCTATATGTATTACAATACGATATGATCATGATATGTATGTGCTGATTCTGTATGTATTACAATACGATATGATCATGATATGTATGTGCTGATTCTGTATGTATTACGATATGATCACGATATGTATGTGCTGATTCTATGTGTATTACAATACGATATGATCATGATATGTATGTGCTGATTCTGTATGTATTACGATATGATCACGATATGTATGTGCTGATTCTGTATGTATTACAATACGATATGATCATGATATGTATGTGCTGATTCTGTATGTATTACGATATGATCACGATATGTATGTGCTGATTCTATGTGTATTACGATATGATCACGATATGTATGTGATGATTCTATATGTATTACGATATGATCACGATATGTATGTGATGATTCTATATGTATCACGATACGATATGATCACGATATGTATGTGCTGATTCTGTATGTATTACAATACGATATGATCATGATATGTATGTGCTGATTCTGTATGTATTACGATATGATCACGATATGTATGTGCTGATTCTGTATGTATTACAATACGATATGATCATGATATGTATGTGCTGATTCTGTATGTATTACGATATGATCACGATATGTATGTGCTGATTCTATGTGTATTACGATATGATCACGATATGTATGTGATGATTCTATATGTATTACGATATGATCACGATATGTATGTGATGATTCTATATGTATCACGATACGATATGATCACGATATGTATGTGCTGATTCTATATGTATTACGATATGATCACGATATGTATGTGCTGATTCTGTATGTATTACAATACGATATGATCATGATATGTATGTGCTGATTCTGTATGTATTACGATATGATATGATCACGATATGTATGTGATGATTCTATATGTATCACGATACGATATGATCATGATATGTATGTGCTGATTCTATATTTATTACGATATGATCACGATATGTATGTGCTGATTCTATATGTATTACGATATGATATGTATGTGCTGATTCTATATTTATTACGATATGATATGTATGTGCTGATTCTGTATTTATTACGATATGATCACGATATGTATGTGCTGATTCTATGTATCACGATACGATATGATCACGATATGTATGTGCTGATTCTGTATTTATTACGATATGATCACGATATGTATGTGCTGATTCTATATGTATTACGATATGATCACGATATGTATGTGCTGATTCTATATGTATCACGATACGATATGATCACGATATGTATGTGCTGATTCTATGTGTATCACGATACGATATGATCACGATATGTATGTGCTGATTCTATATGTATTACGATATGATCACGATATGTATGTGATGATTCTATATGTATCACGATACGATATGATCACGATATGTATGTGCCGATTCTATATGTATTACGATATGATCATGATATGTATGTGATGATTCTATATGTATCACGATATGATCACGATATGTATGTGCTGATTCTATATTTATTACGATATGATCATGATATGTATGTGCTGATTCTATATGTATTACGATATGATCACGATATGTATGTGCTGATTCTGTATGTATCACGATACGATATGATCACGATATGTATGTGCTGATTCTGTATGTATCACGATACGATATGATCACGATATGTATGTGCTGATTCTATATGTATTACGATATGATCACGATATATATGTGCTGATTCTATATGTATTACGATATGATCACGATATGTATGTGCTGATTCTATATGTATTACGATATGATCATGATATGTATGTGCTGATTCTATATGTATTACGATATGATCACGATATGCATGTGCTGATTCTGTATGTATTACAATACGATATGATCACGATATGTATGTGATGATTCTATATGTATTACGATATGATCACGATATATATGTGCTGATTCTATATGTATTACGATACGATATGATCACGATATGATCATGATATGTATGTGCTGATTCTATGTGTATCACGATACGATATGATCACGATATGTATGTGCTGATTCTATATGTATCACGATATGATCACGATATGTATGTGTTGATTCTATATGTATTACGATTCGATATTTACGATTTGATGTTCCAAACATATTGCTAACTAATTGTCTGATGCAGAGAGACGATGAGAAACTAGTTTTGATCAGTCATGTAAATAAGTACTGAAACCACGTTGGGTCACTATTTAAAAGGTCCAATGTAACTGTTTTTTATCTCAATATCAAATCATTTCTGGGAAACAATTATGTACCTTTTTTATTGTGATTGTTTTAAATTAAAAAGGTAAAAAAGAAACACAATTGTTTCTCCTCAATCAAGAATTTAGCCTGGACTTTCTGGAAGTCGTCTGAGTGAGGGTTAAAACAGGAAACTGGCTGTTATTGGCAGAGAGGTTTGGAACTCTCTTTCTTATTGGTCTATTAACTCATTTAAACGCCAAAACTCCATCCCACCAAAACAGGCAGAAATTTCAGGCGGTCTTTTCAAACAGCTCTTAGACTACAAGGACATTATCATTTTCACAATATTATTCCAACTTCATATATATATTATACATAAATATATTTAAAAGACAGAGAAATCAAGGGTTTGACTGCACTGGGCTTTTAAAAAGAAGATGGAGAACGAGCTATAGGACAAAATACCAGTGTTTTAGTACAGGTAAAGTGAACTAGCGCTAGCTAACACTACCTAGCAAAATCAACAAATATATATGTTTTACTTGGAGTCAAGGTATCTATAATATGGTCCAAAGTAATATTGCCATATGTAACTATCAATTTTTTTTTCCGGCACAAATGTAATATGTGAAATATTCTCCGTTGTCTCACTCCTTTACTTCCTCTCTTTCCTCAGGGATGAGTACTTATTCCCTCTCTCATCATCCTCTTTTCTCTCTTCTCATCCTCTATTCCTCAGGGATGAGTACTTATTCCCTCTCTCATCATCCTCTTTTCTCTCTTCTCATC
>NW_026285345.1:0-36519 GCF_023373465.1 Oncorhynchus keta | reverse complement strand
TGGAGGGACATCATCAATCTAACCAGGTAGACTAATCATTATGTATGGAGGGACATCATCAATCTAACCAGGTAGACTAATCATTATGTATGGAGGGACATCATCAATCTAACCAGGTAGACTAATCATTATGTATGGAGGGACATCATCAATCTAACCAGGTAGACTAATCATTATGTATGGAGGATCATCATCAATCTAACCAGGTAGACTAATCATTATGTATGGAGGGACATCATCAATCTAACCAGGTAGACTAATCATTATGTATGGAGGGACATCATCAATCTAACCAGGTAGACTAATCATTATGTATGGAGGGACATTCTAACATCTCACCCTTACAATAACAGGGGAGTTTAGCATACCCCCAAGACATGCTAACACCTCACCCTTACAATAACAGGGGAGGTTAGCATATCCCCAAGACATGCTAACATCTCACCATTACAATAACAGGGGAGGTTAGCATTTTTGTGAGGGTATGATATTTGTGCATCTGTAACTTTCTCACTCAACATTATTCATGATTCATTCAGGACTATCTGTAATCATAGTAGCATCCACATTAATGTAGAAGTGTTTAGAAACATACTCTTAAAAGTGACTCCAAAAAGGAACAATACATTATTTACCATTAATTTCTATTCGGCACAAAATAATCTGAAACACAACCAAAAGAAACAGAAAACGCATCCAGACATGTTTTTCGTTCTCACGATTCCCGAGCATGAAACGGCACAGAGGATGTTCAGTGTGCTGCGTGGCTATATTGACGAAAAACAGATTCTATGGGATCGAATGGTGTGCCTTTGCACCAATGGTGCTCCATCGATGGCGTTACGGCAGGCAGGCCTCTGCCCTCTAGCTATGAACGCGTCTCCCTCTGCCATATGGAGGCATTGTATAATATACCCACTGAGCTAGAATGGATACACCGAGAGCAACAAAAGAGCTGAGCACAGAACTCTGAGATATACTGCAGCAGGTAACTTCCAATGTAAACTACATCAAACCACAACTGAGTGCACTGCACGTCTGTTCGCAAAACTATGCAGAGAGCATGACAGTGTTCTATTTCACACCAAGGCTCGGTGATTATCGAGGGGGATTGTTGGAAAGATTATTCACATTGAGAGAGGAACGTTTGTTATTCACAATGGATGTAAAAAAAAAAACGGACTTGGTTGACTTTCTGTGTAATGAAAGGAAAATGTGTCTCCTTGCCTATGTAACATTGGGAAACTGAACGAACTGAACACAAGCATGCAGGGGAAATACAAAAACACATTCTACAGATGAGTGAACGAGTCAGTGGAGAGAGAATCTTTCAAAAGAGAACTGTGCCCCCTTCCCTCGGCTGTGCATGTTTCTAACAGAAAACAGCATCAGTAAGTGTCCCACACGAGTGATGACTGCTCACCTCCAACGCTCGGAAGAGCACTTTGGGACCTATTTCCCAAGCCGTTTGACTGTGATCCTGGCTCAGTTGACAAGTCAGTAAGTGAAATCGAACAGCTATCGCGATGTCATGTAACCGAATGCATTCCCACGTAACTACAGAGGAGTTTTGGTTCCTCCCTCTGAACATTAATGCCGTGTTCAAAAGCACTGGGAACTCGGAAATCTCTGACCTCCGAATTCAGTGCGTTCAAGACAACTGGGACAACTGGGAAAAAACGAGCCCCGACTGGGAAAAATCATTTTGAACAGTCATCGAACTCTGAATCTCGGTACTCTTTCTAGAGCTCAGAATTTCCGACCTGAAGATCACTGACATCATAATTTGACTTGGTATTTTTCAGAGTTCCCAGTTATGTTGAAAGCCCTGTTGTAGTACATTCAGTAAAAGACGGCGTGAGTCACACAGGACTGGTGTATACAATAAATAGTACAGAGACTTCCATGACAGGTCTCTGGTTCTATGAATACAGACGTTCAAACAAAACCCTTTCAATACAAGAGGTAGAGAAGGATGCATTGAAGAAACTGAGTCAACGGCTTTGGCTGATGCTTCATAAGGCTCTCAGACTGATCTCAGCCGAGTGCAGCCAACTCTACACACTACGCTTGTGTCCCAAATGGAACCCTATTCTCTATATAGTTCACTATTCTTGACTAGGGCCCATAGGTTCTGGTCAAAAGTAGTGCACTACGTAGGGATCATGTGCCTCTTTGGGACGCATGCTATCTCTCAACTCAGGGAAAGTGCAGCCAGGTCTACACTACATTTGCCTGAACAATTTAGCAGTCTGAAAAGCCAGATGATATTGTCAAGGCGAAGCCTTTCAACAGAGCTTTGATTTCAGCTGAACCAGGTGCATTGAAGACACCTCTGATGGAATGGACAGCATGGGAAGATGAGTAAATGGAGAGATACATGGTCAGTTGGCAAAAGGATCAAAGACAGAATGCTTCAGACTTTACTTCTGAGGTCACATGTACTTTAGTATACTACTCAATCAGTTCCGGGTGTGAAAAAGAGGGCTGAGAAAAATAGAGAAAGATTAGAGAGTCTGAGTCGAGAGAAGGACAGAAACAGAATAGCTCTCAGGGAAGATGGACGTTTAAACTGATATAAAGCCAATTTGTTGGACCCAAAACATTTATTACAGTATGAGTTGGGATACTGACTGAAACTTGGATTCTCTCCTTTAAGACATTTGGATCTGAGTCACATATTGATATCAGTTGCCATCCCAAAGTACACATTATTCCCTATGTAGTGCACTACTATGGGCCCTGGTCCATAGGCCACTATGTAGGGAAGTGGTGTCATTTGGGACGCACATTCCCATATCTGAAATCTAGCCTTAAGATGCTACACAGCTATTCTATGGTCCAGTTATTTTCCCAGGCACTCCATTCATCACACAAGATGGAGCTAATTTGCTCTCTGACAGTGTAGAGCGAGGTAATGACATGGTGCAGGTGCTTGATGCACAGAGACAGAGACGGGTGGTCGATTGTTACGATCATGTCAGTGTATGAACTTAGGAGAATCAAGAATATTTAGTCTCTAATTCTTTCTTGAAAATAAAAGATTGTGGTACTGTTGGATTTCAGTGCAGCCTTTGATAGAAAAACAAACTAGTCACACCACAGTGTTTGTCATTAGAACTCTGATGAAGACAGCTTGTCTGTCTAAGCGTTGAACATTAGGTTATACATTTTTTGCATCTAGAGCTCCTAGAGCATACGCTCCTTTAATTCTAAAGTGTTCTACCTCCATCAGCCAGCACATCGCCAAAGAAAAGCTTTTCGCCTAGATGGCAATTAAGTCTGGCAGCCCAACTGATTGGCAAACGTACTGCAAATTAAGAAAACTAAATAAAAACAAACTACACTATGAAACAAAGATAAATTATATAAAGAATGATAGTAAAAAGCTTAGAAGTAAATTAAATTTGGGGGAATAAAAGCCAACTCACTCCCTTCATTCTTTGAATCAGATGGCTCATTCACTCACAAAGCCCAATGAATATTGCAAACTACCCGTATCATTTTTCATTGGCCAGATAAACAAACTTAGGATGACATGTCACAACAAACACTGACACTACACATCCAAGTATAATTGGACCAAATGAGCTGAAAGACAAAAATTGTACTTTTGAATTCCGTAAAGTCATCCCCTGGTTGTACACAGAGAGCTAATATTAATAATATGCAGGGCAATATTATCGCTACTTTTATTTATGAGTGGTATTGACATGTTGAATGCACCGAGCTGTCTGTCTAAACAACTTGCACACAGGTCGGACACCCATACATACCCCACAAGACATGCCACAAGAGGTCTCTACATTATTCATCTCATATGCATACGTATATACTGTACTCTACATCATCGACTGCATCCTTATGTAATACATGTATCACTAGCCACTTTAACTATGCCACTTTGTTTACTTTGTCTACATACTCATCTCATATGTATATACTGTACTCGATACCATCTACTGTATGCTGCTCTGTACCATCACTCATTCATATATCCTTATTTACATATTCTTTATCCCCTTACACTGTGTATAAGACAGTAGTTTTGGAATTGTTAGTTAGATTACTTGTTGGTTATCACTGCATTGTCGGAACTAGAGCACAAGCATTTCGCTACACCTGCATTAACATCTGCTAACCATGTGTATGTGACAAATAAAATTTGATTTGATTTTGATTTTCACAGTTACCCAAGTCCAGAACAGGCTATGGGAGGGCACACAGTACTATAGAGCCACAACCTCCAGTATATCACATCAAGTGGGCCTTACAGCTCATGCAGTAAAAATATAATTAAAGTAACAGATGAAAAACACCTTATGGAACAGTGGGGACTGTGAAGCAACACAAACATTGGCACAGACACATGATAACATACTACACACACACACGATAACATACTACACATACACACGATAACATACTACACATACACACGATAACATTTTTTTATTTTTTATTTTTTTTTATTTCACCTTTATTTAACCAGGTAGGCTAGTTGAGAGAACAAGTTCTCATTTGCAACTGCGACCTGGCCAAGATAAAGCATAGCAGTGTGAACAGACAACACAGAGTTACACATGGAGTAAACAATAGCAAGTCAATAACACAGTAGAAAAAAATGGGCAGTCTATATACAATGTGTGAAAAGGCATGAGGAGGTAGGCAAATAATTACAATTTTGGGTAGATTAACACTGGAGTGATAAATGATCAGATGGGCATGTACAGGTAGAGATATTGGTGTGCAAAAGAGCAGAAAAGTAAATAAATAAAAACAGTATAAAAACAGTATGGGAATGAGGTAGGTGAAAAAGGGTGAGCTATTTACCTATAGACTATGTACAGCTGCAGCGATCGGTTAGCTGCTCGGATAGCTGATGTTTGAAGTTGGTGAGGGAGATAAAGTCTCCAACTTCAGCGATTTTGCAATTGTTCCAGTCACAGGCAGCAGAGTACTGGAATGAAAAGGCGGCCAAATGAGGTGTTGGCTTTAGGGATGATCAGTGGATACCTGCTGGAGCGCGTGCTACGGATGGGTGTTGCCATCTGCCATGACCAGTGAACTGAGATAAGGCGGGCTTTACCTAGCATGGACTTGTAGATGGCCTGGAGCCAGTGGGTCTGGCGACGAATATGTAGTGAGGGCCAGCCGACTAGAGCATACAAGTCGCAGTGGTGGGTGGTATAAGGTGCTTTAGTGACAACGGATGGCACTGTGATAGACTGCATCCAGTTTGCTGAGTAGAGTGTTGGAAGCCATTTGTAGATGACATCGCCGAAGTCGAGGATCGGTAGGATAGTCAGTTTTACTAGGCAAGCTTGGGCGTGGTGGGGAGGCTTTGTTGCGGAATAGAAAGTTTACTCTGGATTTGATTTTGATTGAGATGTTTTGATGTGAGTCTGGAAGGAAAGAGTTTGCAGTCTAGCCAGACACCTAGGTACTTATAGATGTCCATATTCAAGGTTGGAACCATCCAGGGTGGTGATGCTAGTCGGGCATGCGGGTGCAGGCAGCGATCGGTTGAAAAGCATGCATTTGGTTTTACTCGCGTTTAAGAGCAGTTGGAGGCCACGGAAGGAGTGCTGTATGGCATTGAAGCTCGTTTGAGGTTAGATAGCACAGTGTCCAATGACGGGCCGAAAGTATATAGAATGGTGTCGTCTGCGAGAGGGATCAGGAATCGCCCGCAGCAAGAGCAACATCATTGATATATACAGAGAAAAGAGTCGGCCCGAGAATTGAGCCCTCCTGGGCACCCCCATAGAGACTGCCAGAGGACCGGACAGCATGCCCTCTGATTTGACACACTGAACTCTGTCTGCAAAGTAATTGGTGAACCAGGCAAGGCAGTCATCCGAAAACCGAGGCTGTTGAGTCTGCCGATAAGAATTTGGTGATTGACAGAGTCGAAAGCCTTGGCGAGGTCGATGAAGACGGCTGCACAGTACTGTCTTTTATCGATGGCGGTTATGATATCATTTAGTACCTTGAGTGTGGCTGAGAAAACCCGTGACCGGCCCGGAAACCAGATTGCACAGCGGAGAAGGTACGGTGGGATTCGAGAGATGGTCAGTGACCTGTTTGTTGACTTGGCTGGGAAGACCTTAGATAGGCAGGGCAGGATGGATATAGGTCTATAGCAGTTTGGGTCCAGGGTGTCTCCTTTGAAGAGGGGATGACTGCGGCAGCTTTCCAATCCTTGGGGATCTCAGACGATATGAAAGAGAGGTTGAACAGGCTGGTAATAGGGGTTGCGACAATGGCGGCAGATAGTTTCAGAAATAGCGGGTCCAGATTGTCAAGCCCAGCTGATTTGTACGGTCCAGGTTTTGCAGCTCTTTCAGAACATCTGCTATCTGGATTTGGGTAAAGGAGAACCTGGAGAGGCTTGGGTGAGGAACTACGGGGCGGAGCTGTTGGCCGAGGTTGGAGTAGCCAGGCGGAAGGCATGGCCAGCCGCTGAGAAGTGCTTATTGAAGTTTTCGATAATCATGGATTTATCGGTGGAGACCGTGTTTCTAGCCTCAGTGCAGTGGGCAGCTGGGAGGAGGTGCTCTTGTTCTCCATGGACTTCACAGTGTCCAGAACTTTGGAGTTGAGCTACAGGATGCAAACTTCTGCCTGAAGAAGCTGGCCTTAGCTTTCCTGACTGACTGCGTGTATTGGTTCCTGACTTCCCTGAACAGTTGCATATCACGGGGCTATTCGATGCTATTGCAGTCCGCCACAGGATGTTTTTGTGCTGGTCGAGGCAGTCAGGTCTGAGTGAACCAAGGGCTGTATCTGTTCTGGTTCTGCATTTTTTGAACGGAGCATGCTTATCCAAAATGGTGAGGAAGTTACTTTTAAAGAATGACCAGGCATCCTCAACTGACGGGATGAGGTCAATGTCCTTCCAGGATACACGGGCCAGGTCGATTAGAAAGGCCTGCTCACAGAAGTGTTTTAGGGAGCGTTTGACAGTGATGAGGGGTGGTCGTTTGACTGCGGCTCCGTGGCGGATACAGGCGATGAGGCAGTGATCGCTGAGATCCTGGTTGAAGACAGCTGAGGTATATTTGGAGGGCCAGTTGGTCAGATGACGTCTATGAGGGTGCCCTTGTTTACAGAGTTAGGTTGTACCTGGTGGGTTCCTTGATGATTTGCGTGAGATTGAGGGCATCTCAGTTTAGATTGTAGGACTGCCGGGGTGTTAAGCATATCCCAGTTTAGGTCACCTAACAGAACAAACTCTGAAGCTAGATGGGGCGATCAATTCACAAATGGTGTCCAGGGCACAGCTGGGAGCAGACGGGGGTCGGTAGCATAACATACTACACACACACACACGATAACATACTACACATACACACGATAACATACTACACATACACACGATAACATACTACACATACACACGATAACATACTATACATACACACGATAACATACTACACATACACACGATAACATACTACACACACACACGATAACATACTACACATACACACGATAACATACTACGCTTTACGATAACATACACACACACACACGAAAACATAACATACTACATACACACGATAACATACTACACATACACACATAACATAGTACACATACACACGATAACATACTACACATACACACGATAACATACTACACATACACACGATAACATACTACACATACACACGTATAACATACTACACATACATACTACACATACACACGATAACATACTACACATACACACGATAACATACTACACATACACACGATAACATACTACACATACACACGATAACATACTACACATACACACGATAACATACTACACATACACACACGATAACATACTACACACACACACGATAACATACTACACACACAATAACATACACACATACACATAACATACACATACACACGATAACATACTACACACACACACGATAACATACTACACATACACACGATAACATACTACATACACACGACACGATAACATACTACACATACACACGATAACATACTACACATACACACGATAACATACTACACATACACACGATAACATACTACACATACACACGATAACATACTACACATACACACGATAACATACTACACATACACACGATAACATACTACACATACACACGATAACATACTACACATACACACGATAACATACTACACATACACACGATAACATACTACACATACACACGATAACATACTACACATACACACGATAACATACTACACATACACACGATAACATACTACACATACACACGATAACATACTACACATACACACGATAACATACTACACATACACACGATAACATACTACACATACACACGATAACATACTACACATACACACGATAACATACTACATACACACGATAACATACTACACATACACACGATAACATACTACACATACACACGATAACATACTACACATACACACGATAACATACTACACACACACACGATAACATACTACACACACACACACGATAACATACTACACATACACACGATAACATACTACACATACACACGATAACATACTACACAACATACTACATACACACGATAACATACTACACATACACACGATAACATACTACACATACACACGATAACATACTACACACACACACGATAACATACTACACACACAAACGATAACATACTACACATACACACGATAACATACTACACATACACACGATAACATACTACACATACACACGATAACATACTACACATACACACGATAACATACCACACATACACACTTATAACATACTACACATACACACGATAACATACTACACATACACACGATAACATACTACACACACACGATAACATACTACACATACACACGATAACATACTACACATACACACGATAACATACTACACATACACACGATAACATACTTCACACACACACACACGATAACATACTACACACACACACACGATAACATACTACACATACACACGATAACATACTACACATACACACGATAACATACTACACATACACACGATAACATACTACACATACACACGATAACATACTACACATACACACGATACTACATACACACGATAACATACTACACACACACACGACATAACATACTACACACACACACGATAACAGACTACACACACACACGATAACATACTACACATACACACCATAACATACTACACATACCACGATAACATACTACACATTGGATTTAGTACTTTGTAGATATGTGGTAGGGGTGGAGTAGGGACCTGAGACATACAGTGTGTTGTTGTGAAATCATGTGAATGTATTGTAATGTTTTAAAATTGTATAAACTGCCTTCATTTACTGGACCCAGGAAGCTGCTGCTTTGGCAGCAGCTAATGAGGATCCATAATAAATACAAATACAATACAACCCGATCGCGCCGGCAACCACATAGTATTGAAATCACTGCAACCCCTAAACAAAGAGTTGCAGTCAGTTAGAATGGTGGCCAGTAGCCAAACTGGTCTGAACAGCTCTAAAACTAAGAGCATAGTATTTGGTACAAAATCATTTCTCTAAGTTCTAGATCTCAGCCAATCTGGTAATGAATAGTGTGGCTATTGAACAGAAGCTGAGAGACAAAATGACTCTGTGTTACCTTAGATTAAAAACGGTCATGGTCAAAACATATTGATTCAATGGTTGTAAAGATGGGAGAGGAATGTGCGTAATAGAGATACTCTGCTTTTTGACACCACACTCCACAAAGCTGAAGTCCTGCAGGCTCTAGTTTAGTCATCTTGATTCTTGTTCTCCCAGTGATGTGGTCAAGTGCTGCAAAGAAAGACCTAGTTACGCTGCAGCTGACCGAGAACAGAGCAGCACGTCTGGCTCTTTATTGCAATCAAAGGGCTAATATTAATACAATGCATGTCTCTCTTGGCTAAGCGTTGAGAAGAGACTGACTGCATCAATTCTTGTTTTTATAAGAAACAATAATGTGTTGGAAATTCCAAATCATTTGCATAATCAACTTATACACAGCACTGACACACACACTTACCCCATCAGACATGCCACCAGGGGTCTTTTCACAGTCCCCAGGTCCAGAACGAATTCAAGGAAACGTACAGTATTTTACCGTCATGAATGCATGGAACTCTTTCATCTTATATAGCACAAGTGAACAACAAACCTGGTTTCAAAACGGCACAACGCTTCTCCCCCATGTGCCCTACTTGTTGTGTGTACGTACTAACTAGGACTGTTGCGGTTATGATATTTTATCAGCTGGTTATTGTCATGAAAAAGACTGCAGGTTTCATTCATTTACATGTAGCATCTCCAGACCTCCACACATACAATCCGCTGGGTGCTGACCCTTTTTTTACCCCTTTTTCATGATATCCAATTGGTAGTTACAGTCTTGTCTCATCGCTGCAACTCCCGTACGGACTCGGGAGAGGTGAAGGTCGAGAGCCTTGCGTCCTCTGAAACACAATCCAACCAAGTCGCACTGCTTCTGACACAATGCCCACTGAACCCGGAAACCAGTCCCACCAATATGTCGGAGGAAACACCTGGCGACCGTGTCAGCGTGCACTGCACCTGGGCAACCACAGGAGTCGCTAGTGCGCGATGGGACAAAGACACCCCTGCTGGCCAAACGCTCCCCTAACCCGGACAACGCTGTGCCAATTGTGCGCCGCCCCATGGGTCTCCCGGTTGCGGCCAGGTGCGACAGAGCCTGGACTCGAACCCAGAATCTCTTGTGGCACAGCTCGCACTGTGATGTAGTGCCTTGGACCACTGCGCCACTCGGGAGGCCGGGTCCTGACCTTTTGGAACATCTACAATTTAAAAAGTCAAATAAATCCATTTAATATACACCATCACAATAAATCCATTATTTATTTTAGGCAGGTCTAAAGAAACATGATATGAAGAAAATGTTTTTCAGAAGAACAGAATATGATTTGCTACTGTATGTTACCTGGCTATGTGCCATGACATTGGACATAGGCTTATTAATTTAGCAGAGAAGACATGCTTATAAGTGCCATTGTTTTATATTATATCATTTTATAGTAAGAATAATATTATAGAAAGGATATTTTTCCCTTTCTGTAGCGAGCGCTCATATGAAGTGGCTTTGTTGAGCATAAACGTGATCATTTGTAACAAGTTCTCTATGCTAGTTTGAGTTATTTGGCAACTTTAGTTATGAATGATACAAACCTTTGATTGTCTTAGAAATCAAAACAAATATGGCCGCATGATGTGACTATAGGCTATTGATGATTTGAGAAAGTAAAAAAAAAACGTGTGCTCTGTTCCTTGCCTCAGGCTACACATGCTGTTCTCTCATCAAGTGATCATATGTTCACCCATCAGACTATTCTCAATATAATCTGGTCTTTAATAATATGCTACATTTGTTTCAATTTACAATGGTCCATTATCAAATGGGCAGGAACAGTGGCAAGGGGAAAAATACATGACATCCGTCTGCACTGGATGGCAATGGAGGCCGCTTTCCCTCACTTAGTTTTTTCAAATGATGCTAGGTAGGCTACTCCGGTTTTATAGCGGAGCATGTGCTTAATATGAGCAACTGATAAATACATATAGTAAAAGCTGGGATCCTCCTATTTTAGTAGCAACCATAAAAACTCTGCTTTCACACTTATAAGCCAAGAAATGTCTGGGTTTATAACAACACTTATTTCAGCCCACGCATCAACCACTGTTTGAGGAGCATGCAGGCTCTCGCTATACCATGGACTCTACAACCCTGTTCCTGCTGCTACCCAGTTTTCCACTCAGTTTCAACCTGTTGTTGAACTTTTTTCTTCAAATTGACTGATCACAGTGAGGTGAGTTTAAAAAAGCACAATACTGTTTTACGATCATTGTTCGATGTGATTTTAGCCTGCATTTGCATTGATATCAGAGTGGTTAGAGGAACAATGGAGCCCTGAGTACCCAAGCATTAGGACCTGATGGAGGGACAATAGAGTTTCCTGAGTATCAGGTCATTAGGACCTGATGGAGGGACATTAGAGCCCTGAGTACCAGGTCATTAGGACCTGATGGAGGGACAATAGAGCCCTGAGTACCCGGCCATTAGGACCTGATGGAGGGACAATAGAGCTCTGAGTATCAGGTCATTAGGACCTGATGGAGGGACATTAGAGCCTCTGAGTACCAGGTCATTAGGACCTGATGGAGGGACATTAGAGCCCTGAGTACCCGGCCATTAGGACCTGATGGAGGGACAGTAGAGCCCTGAGTACAAGGATGGTACCTGATGGTAACAATAGAGGGCTGGGTACCAGGCCATTAGGATCTGATGGTAACAATAGAGGGCTGGGTACCAGGCCATTAGGATCTGATGGTAACAATAGAGGGCTGGGTACCAGGCCATTCGACCTGATGGTAACAACAATAGAGGGCTGGGTACCAGGCCATTTGGACCTGATGGTAACAATAGAGGGCTGGGTACCAGGTCATTAGGATCTGATGGTAACAATAGAGGGCTGGGTACCAGGTCATTAGGACCTGATGGTAACAATAGAGGGCTGGGTACCAGGTCATTAGGACCTGATGATAACAATAGAGGGCTGGGTACCAGGCCATTAGGACCTGATGGTAACAATAGAGGGCTGGGTGCCAGGCCATTGGGGTCTGATGGTAACAATAGAGGGCTGGGTACCATGCCATTAGGACCTGATGGTAACAATAGAGGGCTGGGTACCAGGCCATTAGGACCTGATGGTAACAATAGAGGGCTGGGTACCAGGCCACAGGGACCTGATGGTAACAATAGAGGGCTGGGTGCCAGGCCATTAGGATCTGATGGTAACAATAGAGGGCTGGGTACCAGGTCATTAGACCTGATGGTAAACAATAGAGGGCTGGGTACCAGGCCATTAGGACCCTGATGGTAACAATAGAGGGCTGGGTACCAGGCCATTGGGGTCTGATGGTACAATAGAGGGCTGGGTACCATGCCATTAGGACCTGATGGTAACAATAGAGGGCTGGGTACCAGGCCATTAGGACCTGATGGTAACAATAGAGGGATGGGTACCAGGCCATTAGGACATGATGGTAACAATAGAGGGCTGGGTACCAGGCCATTAGGACCTGATGGTAACAATAGAGGGCTGGGTACCAGGTCATTAGGACCTGATGGTAACAATAGAGGGCTGGGTACCAGGTCATTAGGACCTGATGGTAACAATAGAGGGCTGGGTACCAGGTCATTAGGACCTGATGGTAACAATAGAGGGCTGGGTACCAGGTCATTAGGACCTGATGGTAACAATAGAGGGCTGGGTACCAGGCCATTAGGGACCTGATGGTAACAATAGAGGGCTGGGTACCAGGCCATTAGGACCTGATGGTAACAATAGAGGGCTGGGTACCAGGTCATTAGGACCTGATGGTAACAATAGAGGGCTGGGTACCAGGCCATTAGGATCTGATGGTAACAATAGAGGGCTGGGTACCAGGTCATTAGGACCTGATGGTAACAATAGAGGGCTGGGTACCAGGCCATTAGGACCTGATGGTAACAATAGAGGGCTGGGTACCAGGCCATTAGGATCTGATGGTAACAATAGAGGGCTGGGTACCAGGTCATTAGGACCTGATGGGTAACAATAGAGGGCTGGGTACCAGGCCATTAGACCTGATGGTAACAATAGAGGGCTGGGTACCAGGCCATTAGGACCTGATGGTAACAATAGAGGGCTGGGTACCAGGCCATTAGGACCTGATGGTAACAATAGAGGGCTGGGCACCAGGCCATTAGGACCTGATGGTAACAATAGAGGGCTGGGTACCAGGCCATTAGACCTGATGGTAACAATAGAGGCTGGGTACCAGGTCATTAGGACCTGATGGTAACAATAGAGGGCTAGGTACCAGGCCATTAGACCTGATGGTAACAATAGAAGGCTGGGTACCAGGCCAATAGGGACATGATGGTAACAATAGAGGGCTGGGTACCAGGTCATTAGGACCTGATGGTAACAATAGAGGGCTGGGTCCCAGGCCATTAGGACCTGATGGTAACAATAGAGGGCTGGGTACCAGGTCATTAGCAACCTGACGATCGTCAGCAGTTGGGTCCTACTAACACATATCCAGAGAGCATAAAAGGAGATTACCGTCAAGTGGAATTTCACTGCGGTCATGACACGTGACTGTGGCAGTAATACAGTCACAGCAACAGCCCTAGCATGTGTACAGTGGCAAGACAAAGTATGTGAGCCCTTTGGAATTATCTGGATTTCTGCATAAATTAGTTATCACATTTGATCTGATCTTCCTCTAAGTCACAACACTAGACAAACACAGCGTGCTTAAACTAATAACACAGAAATTATTGTATTTTTCCTTGTCTATATTGAATACATCATTTAAACATTCACAGCGTAGGTTGGAAAAAGTATGTGACCTCTCCAAAAGCTAATTGGAGTCAGGAGTCAGCTAACCTGGAGCACAATCATTGTGCCCTGCCCTATAAAAACATTCACAAAATGTGAGTTTCTATTCACAAGAATTGCCTGATGTGAACCATGCCTTGAAAAAAGAGATCTCAGAAGACAAAGATTAAGAATTGTTGACTTGCATAAAGCTGGAAAGGGTTACAAAAGTATCTCTAAAAGCCTTGATGTTCATCAGTCCACGGTAAGACAAATTGTCTATAAATGGAGAAAGTTCAGCACTGTTGCTATTCCCTAGGAGTGGTCGTCCTGCAAAGATGACTGCAAGAGCACAGTGCAGAATGCTCAGTGATGTTAAAGACTTACAGAAATCTCTGGAACATACTAACATCTCTGTTGACGAGTCTACAATTGGTAAAACACTAAACAAGAATGGTGGTCATGGGAGGACACCATGGAAGAAGCCACTGCTGTCAAAAAAAACATTGCAAGTTCTCAAAAGCGCTACTGGCAAAATATTATGTGGACAGATGAAACTACAGTTGAGTTGTTTGGAAGGAACACACACACTATGTGTGGAGAAAAAAAGGGACAGCACACCAAGATCAAAACCTCATCCCAACTGTAAAGTCTGGGTGAGGGCATCACGGTTTGAGCTGCTTTGCTGCCTCAGAACCTGACAGCTTGTTATCATCGACGGGAAAAAATGAATTCCCAAGTTTATCAAGACATTTTGCAGGAGAATGTAAGGCTATCTGTCCAACAAATGAAGCTCAACAGAAGTTGGGTGATGCACCAGACAACGACCCAAAACACAGAAGTAAATCAACAACAGAATGGCATGTCTTTCTGGAATAGCCCACTGTCATATTCTGGACCTAGTTTTGTCCCATGGAATAAATGTTGTGGATCTTAATGTTTTTCCTCATAATCCTGGACTACCGGACCACAATTTTATTACGTTTAAAATTGCAACAAATAATCTGCTCAGACCCCAATCATGATCATCAAAAGTCGTGCTATAAATTCTTGGACAACCCAAAGATTCCTAGATGCCCTTCCAGACTCCCTCCGCCTACCTGAGGATGTCAGAGTACAAAAACTGCCAACCACCTAACCGAGGAACTAACAACCTGTGCAATACCCTAGACAGTCGTAGCACTCTAAAAAGAAAAAAACATTTGTCATGAGAAACTAGCTCCTGGTATACAGAAAATGAGAATTGGAACGGAAATGGCGCCACACCAACCTGGAAGTCTTCCGACTAGCTGGAAAAAGAGTACCGTGCAGGATGGAAGAGCCTCACTGCTGCTCGATCATCCTATTCTTCCAACTTAATTGAGGAAAACAAGAACAATCCTAAATGTATTTTGATACTGTCACAAAGCTAACTAAAAAGCAGCATTCCCAAGAGAGGATGGCTTTCACTTCAGCAGCGATAAATTCATGAACTTTCTTTTGGAGGAAAAGCAATGATGGACTCCTGTTTAAATCTGCGTATTCCTACAAAGTCAGATGTCCTGAGTCTGCAATAACTCTGCCAGGACCTAGGTCAAGTTTCTTAGTACTATATCTCTTGACACTCAATCCCCATATGTTCACTTGGCTATGCATGCCTGTCTCTAATATCAAAATGCCCCTTCCATTACTGTCCTGGTTAGTGATTACTGTCTTATTCCACTGTAGAGCCTCTAGCCCTGCTCAATATGCCTTTAACCAACCATGATGCTCCACTCCTACATATGCGATGACATCACATGGTTTAAACGTCTCTAGAGACTATATCTCTCATCATTACTCAATGTCTAGGTTTACCTACAAATGTACTCACATCCTACCTTACCCTGTCTCTACATCTGCGCCTTGAATCTATGCTATCGTGCCCAGGAAACCTATTCCTTTTACTCTCTGTTCGAACGTGCTAGACCGCCAGTTCGTATAGCATTTAGCCGTACCACATATCCTACCTCTCCTCTGTTCCTCTGCTGATGTAGAGGATAAGCCAGGTCCTTCAGTGTCTAGGGGGCCTCCACTCCCCTCCTCAGGGTGCTCTCATTTGTTTACTTCTATAATCAAAGCCTTGGTTTCATGCATGTTAACATTAGAAGCCTACTCCCTAAGTTTGTTTTACCCACTGCTTTAGCACACTCTGCCAACCTGGATGTCTTAGACATGTCTGAATCCTGGCTTATGAAAACCACCAAAACCTTGAACTCTCCATCGCTAACTATAACATTTTCCACAAAGATAGAACTGCCAAAGGAGGTGTTGCAATCTACTGCAAAGATAGCCTGCAGAGTTCTGTATTACTATCCAAGTCTGTACCCAAACAATTCGAGCTTCTACTTAAAAATTCACCTTTCCAGAAACAAGTCTCTCACTGTTGCCGCATGCTATAGATTCTCCCTCTGGCATCTGCTGTGCCCTCGATACCATATGTGAATTGATTGCCCCATCTATCTTCTGAGCTTGTGCTATTAGATTACCTAAACTGGGACATGGTTAACACCCCGCCATCCTACAATCCAGGCTTGATGACTCAATCTCACACAAATTATCAATGAACCTACCAGGTACAACTCAAATCCGTAAACACGGGCACCCTCATAGATGTCATCCTAACTAACTCCAAATACACCTTTGTTTCAGATAAGATCTACACGTGATCACTGCATCATGCCTGCATATCGATAATGGGTCTGCGATAATGACCCTCCCCTCATCCACTGTCAGCGCTCCTAAAGCGATTTTGCGAGAGCAGTACTCATGATGACCTGGCTTGGGGTTTCACAGATGTATTGACCTCATCCATGATGATGACCACATTATTCTTTAAAGTGCCTTCTCACCATCTTAATTAAGCATGCCCCATTCAAAAAATGTAGAACTAGGAATAGAAATAGTCTTAGGTCACTCCAGACCTGTCTGCCCTTGACCAGCACAAAAACATCCTGTGGCATTCTGCATTAGCATCGAATAGCCCCCGTGATATGCAACTTTTCAGGGAAGTTAGGAACAAATATACACAGGCAGTAAGGAAATCTAAGGCTCGATTTTTCAAACAGAAATTTGCATCCTGTAGTACTAACTCAAACAAGTTCTGGGACACTGTAAAGTCCCTGGAGAATAAGAGCACCTCCTCCCAGCTGCCCACTGCTCTGAGGCTAGGAAACACTGTCACCACCGATAAATCCACTATAATTGCGAATTTCAACAAGCATTTCTGTACGGCTGGCCATGCTTTCCACCTGGGTACCCCTACCTCGGTCAACTGCCCGACACCCTCCACAGCAACCCACCAAAGCCCCCACCATTTCTCCTTTACCCAAATCCAGATAGCTGATGTTCTGAAAGACTGCAAAATCTTAGGCTTGCTACAAATCAGAGACTGAACGTCTTGGACCTCTCTTATAAAATTCCCATCTTGCCAGTGTTGCATTCTCTGCTAGCCAACCTCTCTTTAGTAATAGTCTGAAGGATTCCCCCAAGACCAGCAAAAGCTGCCGCGGTCATCCCCCTCTTCAAAGGGGTCACACTCTAGACCCAAACTGCTACAGACCTATATCTAACCTACCCTGTCTTTCTAAGGTATTCAATGCCAAGTTAATAACAGAACAGATTCAAACCATTTCAAATCACACAGTACCTTCTCCGCTATGCAATCTGGTTTCAGAGCTAGTTAGAATTGGTCATGGGTGCACCTCAGCCACGCCTGATTTACCAACTACTTCTCGATAGAGTTCAATGTGTCAAATCAGAGGGCCTGTTGTCTGGCTTTCTCTAGGGGGTGCCACAGGGTTCAATCGGTTCAATCCTCAGGCCGACTCTCTTCTCTGTATACATCAATGATGTTGCTCTTGCTGCTGGTGATTCTCTGGTACACCTTTCTGACACCATTCTGTATACATCTGGCCCCTCTTTGGACACTGTGTTAACCTCCAGACGAGCTTCAATGCCATACAACTCTCCTTCCGTGGCCTCCAACTGCTCTTAAACACAGGGAAAACTAAATGCATGCTATTCAACCGATCACTGCCCGCACCTGCTCGCCCGTCCAGCATCACTACTCTGGACGACTCTGACTTAGAATACGTGGACAACTACAAATACCTAGGTGTCTGGTTAGACTGTATACTCTCCTTCTAGACTCACATGAAGCATCTCCAATCGAAAATTAAATCTAGAATTGGCTTCCTATATCGCAACAAAGCATCCTTCACTCATGCTGCCAAACATACCCTCGTAAAACTGACCATTCTACCGATCCTCGACTTCGGTGATGTCATCTATAAAATAGCCTCCAACACTCTACTCAACAAACCTGATGCAGTCTATCACAGTGGCATCCGTTTTGTCAAAGCCCCATACACCACCACCATTGCGGCCTGTAATCAGTTTAGTTGGCCCTCACTCATACTCATCGCCAAACCACTGTGCAGGTGATCTGATCTCTACTAGGTAAAGCCCATATCTCAGCTCACTGGTCACCATAGCACCCACCTCATGGCCATGTGTTCCCAGCAGTGCCTCTCACTGGTCATACCCCCAAAGCCAATTCTCCACCAGTAGCCTTTCCTTCCAGTTCTCTGCTGCCAATGACAGAACTGCAAAGCTCTGAAGCTAGGACTATTATCTCCTCACTGGCTTTAGCACCAGCTGTCAGTGCAGCTCAGAGATCACTGCACCTGTACATGGCCCATCTGTAAACAGCCCATCTATCTACCTACTCTCATCTCCATACAGTTTATTTATTTATCTTGCTCCTTGCACCCCAGTAACTCTACCTGCACATTCATCTTCTGCGTATCTTACCATTCCAGTGTTTAATTGCTATATTGTAATTATTTCGCCACTATGGCCTATTTATTGCCTTAATGCCCTTTCTTACCTCATTTGCACTCACTGTATATAGACTTTTTGTTTTCTTTTGTACTACTGTATTATTGACGATGTTGTGTTATTCCATGGATAACTCTTGTGTTGTTGCATGTGTCAAATTGCTTTATCTTGGCCAGGTCGCAGTTGCAAATGAGAACTTGTTCTCAACTAGCCTACCTGGTTAAATAAAGGTTAAATATTTGTATTTTTTTAAACATAGATGAAAATAATCATGGCTTCTAAACCTTCAAGCTGCATACTGACCCCATTCCAACTAAACTACTGGGAAAGAACTGCTTCCAGTGCTTGGCCATTCTATGTTGAACATAATAATGTCTCTATCCACCAGGTGTGTACCAAACTCACTAAATTGGCAGTAATAAAGGCTCTTTGAAAAAGACAACCCTTGACCCAGAAAATATAAAAACTATCGGTCAAATCGAGATCTCCCATTAATCTCAATTTTTTAAAAAGCTGTTGCTCAGCAACTCACTGCCTTCCTGAAGACAAACAATGGTATAAAATGCTTTAGCCTGGTTTTAGACCACATCATAGCACTGAGACTGCACCCATGAAGGTGGTAAATTACCTTAAAATGGCGTCAGACCGAGGCTCTGCAACTGTCCTCAGCCTCCTGAACACCCAGTGCTGCTTTAATGCCATCCCGATCATCATGCTTTTGGAGAGATTGGAAACCAGAATTGATGATTTTGAGTTCAGCCTGGTTTTAGATCTTATCTGTCTGAAAATCAGTTGCCTCGTCTAATCTGTTTTGTTGGTGTTCCTCAAGGTTCATTTAGGATATATTGTTTTCTTCACCATTTGACCTCTTGTTTGATATCATTCATTCGTAATGTTAACTTTCACTGCTATGCAGATGACACACAGCTGTACATTTCAGTGAAACATGGTGGAAGCCCCAAAATTGCCCTCCCTGGAAGCCTGTGTTTCACACATAAGGAAGTGGATGGCTGCAAATGTTCTACTTTTAAACTCGGACAAAACAGATGCTTGTTTTAGGTCCCAAGAAACAAAGAGATCTTCTGTTGAATCTGACAATTAAGCTTGATGGTTGTACAGTCGTCTCAAATAAAACTGTGAAGGATCTCGGCGGTACTCTGGACCCTCTCTTTTGACAAACATATCAAGACTGTTTCAAGGACAGCTTTTTTCCATCTACGTAACATTGCAAAAATCAGAAACTTTCTGTCCAAAAATGATGCAGAAAAATGTATCCATGTTTTTGTCACTTCTAGGTTAAACTACTGCAATGCTCTACTTTCCGGCAACCCGGATAAAGCACTAAATAAACTTAAGTTAGTGCTAAACACGGCTGCTAGAATCTTGACTAGAACCAAAACATTTGATCATATTACTCCAGAGCTAGCCTCTCTACACTGGCTTCCAGTTAAGGCAAGGGCTGATTTCAAGGTTTTACTGCTATCTTACAAAGCATTACATGGGCTTGTTCCTACCTATCTTTCCGATTTGGTCTTGCCGTACAGGTCTCCTTACTGTCTCTAGAATTTCAAAGTACACAGCTCCATGTACACAGCTCCATGTTGATGACTGGTCTGGGATACCTGAGGGATATCCCTACACAGCTCCATGTTGATGACTGGTCTGGGATACCTGAGGGATATCCCTACATAGCTCCATGTTGATGACTGGTCTGGGATACCTGAGGGATATCCCTACATAGCTCCATGTTGATGACTGGTCTGGGATACCTGAGGGATATTCCTACACAGCTCCATGTTGATGACTGGTCTGGGATACCTGAGGGATATTCCTACACAGCTCCATGTTGATGACTGGTCTGGGATACCTGAGGGATATTCCTACACAGCTCCATGTTGATGACTGGTCTGGGATACCTGAGGGATATTCCTACACAGCTCCATGTTGATGACTGGTCTGGGATACCTGAGGGATATCCCTACACAGCTCCATGTTGATGACTGGTCTGGGATACCTAAGGGATATTCCTACACAGCTCCATGTTGCAGAGTGCAAATGCATAGCGATGCGGAGCGACCAACGGACAACAACGCTCCTGAATTATTTCACTCTATCTTGCCAGATAATCTGATTCCTTTAGTTTGGTTCGCCTCTCTCTCTGGCTGCAATACAAGTCCCTCAATATAATGGTTCTCTCCTCAAACAGCTCCTTGTGGCACTGAGAGGAGCTAACAGACATCAGAGACCTGCTGGTGAAACAAACAGGTGGAAAATGGCCCCTCATTCCCTTTATAGTGCACTCCTTTTGACCAGAGCCTTACAGGTTTTTCCACTGCTGTCTGTAAGCATATCTACTGGTTTGGAACTATCTTAGCAATGCCTTGAATATATTTCTTCTTATAGACACCTGTTTCAATTCCCAGGAGAGACCATTGAAGAAGAAAACCCTTCCCGTTACCATGGTTACATGGAGAACAAACAGGTACTCAAGGGCTCCATGAGTGGCCATGATCATCACCATGTGCCTACCAGGTCCAGAGGTGACACCATGGCTCTGGGGGGCTGAAGGGGCTCTATTTGTCTCCAGTCAACCTGCTCTGCTGAACCTACACTCTTAGACAAAGGGCTGTTCTGACTCCTCCCTGTTCAGTAACCCTTCATGGTTCTAGGTAGAATCCTTTCGCCCACTCCTAAAAATATAAAAAATATCCACAAAGCTTCTCTCTAAGAGGAGAAGAGAGAAAAGGGAAGAGGTTCTAAAGAATGATTTGTGGTCCTTCTGTGGCTCAGTTGGTAGAGCATGGCGCTTGTAACGCCAGGGTAGTGGGTTCGATCCCCGGGACCACCCATACGTAGAATGTATGCACACATGACTGTAAGTCGCTTTGGATAAAAGCGTCAGCTAAATGGCATATATTATTATTATTATTATTATTTTTCCCAGAGTGCCATCTGTTTTACTATGCTACTCTAATGCCACTTCACCCGTCCCTTAGCTTCTCTTCTCCTCTTTAACCTCCTCCTCCTTCTTCTCCTCCTCTTCTTCCTTCTCTGTTGAGGAAACTATGGCAACACCAATATCTTAACCCCCCGGCTGTTAAAATGAAGCACAGGTCTTTTAAGTGAGAACATGTTATTCCATTCCTGTCTTCTTACTCTGCTTTTAAAATACTTATATCTTGTACAATACCCTTGTTCCTGTAATGCAGTGTGAGGTGTGTGTGTGTGTGTGTTTTTATGCGTGTGTGGAGGTGCTTGTACCAGATAGCAATCGTACATGGTGTGATTAATATTACACAAACACTTTACACAAGACTTCTTTCTTCCAGTGATGCCATCTCTGATGACACACACACCTAAACACACACACACACACACCTAAACACACACCTAAACACACACACACACACACACACACACACACACACACACACACACACACACACACACACACACACACACACACACACACACACACACACACACACACACACACACACACACACACACACACCATCCAATCTCTGTGATACTGTACGTGGTGCCATCTCCAGTCATATCATCCTACCTCTGTGTCTCTGATGTGGGCCCTTCAGGTTCACTCTTTGTGCCACGCACCTCGGCCGACGTACAACCACCAATTAAATATGTATAACGTTCGTACAAGTAATTAACCTAGAACATGACAAGGAGTGGTGTTGACTTTACAAACAGTTCATGTTAATCATGACTAATGTGCAGTGTGTGTGTATGTGTGTGTAGGGGGGACCTAGACTCGTAGACTCTTTCCTCTGCTTCCTCTAGAGCGTTTTGACTGACTCTGGCTGTATCCAATAACATGTGAGACCAGGACCCACATTCGCTAAGCATTAGTAGAAGTGCAGGTTGACATTTTATATCATAATGAATATGACTGCATAGACCAGCGGTACCTGATCCTAGATCAGCACTAATACTCTGAAACGCTTTGTGAACACAGACCCTGGACAGGTCAACGACAACAACAAAAGTCACACAACCATAATTACTACCAGCCAGCGACTCAGAAGAAGAATCCATCTTGTGGGAATGACTGACCACTAAAAGGGTAATTTCCACAATCAAAAGGGCCAAATTCATGACTGTGATTCCACTGCTGTAGAGATCTGTAATGACTTGTTGTCAATTATAGTGCGCCAAAAGAAGGCATGTAAACATGCCTCTTTTTGGCGCTTGCTTTGACAACTGTTTTGTTGTTGCTGTATATTCAATCAACCATTAGCCCTTAGATCACCCTTTGGTTGGCTTTGAGAGCCGACCTGAGGATATGGAGAAACTAGAAAAAGTTCAAGAGCAAATCTATGACACACAAACACACACCTGATAAAGTGTGTCTGTGTGCATGTCTGTGTGCGTGTCTGTGTGTGTGTCTGTGTGCGTGTCTGTGGTCGTGTCTGTGTGCGTGTCTGTGTGCGTGTCTGTGTGCGTGTCTGTGTGCGTGTCTGTGTGTGTCTGTGTGCGTGTCTGTGTGCGCCAGCCCTAACATTAATCCTACTTACTTAAACATGAACTTACTCATACTAACTTAACTTACTTAAACATGAACTTACTCATACTTACTTAACTTACTTAAACATGAACTTACTCATACTTACTTAACCATGAACTTACTCATACTTACTTAACCATGAACTTACTCATACTTACTTAAACATAAACTTACTCATACGTACTTAAACATAAACTTACTCATACTTACTTAAACATAAACTTACTCATACTTACTTAAACATCATACTTACTTAACTTACTTAAACATGAACTTGGGCTCCCGAGTGGCGCAGCCGTCTAAGGCACTGCATCTCAGTGTTAGAGGTGTCACTACAGACCCTGGCTCAATTCCAGGCTATATCACAACCGGCTGTGATTGGGAGTCCCATAGGGCGGAACACAATTGGGAATAATTCACCTTGGTTAAAGCTTCTCTAGTGTCTGTGGGTTATTTACTCTGAAAAATAAGAATCTAAAAAGGTTAAATAAAATCAAAATTAAAACAGAGTCTCTTTGCTGTATTCGTTGAGTTTCTATTTAGTCATGGTTTAAAAAGTTTTGCTTTGTGTTCAAGGTTTCTTTTACAATCTATGGTTCAAGGACACTGTGCAGACACAGTGATCTGAGCTATCTGATTGGCCAACGGTAGGTCTACAGTATTTATGCTGCAATAGTTTATTTGTCGGGGGGGCTAGGGTCAGTCTGTTATATCTGGAGTATTTCTCCTTTCTTATCTGGTGTCCTGTGTGAATTTAAATATGCTCCCTCTAATTCTCTCTCCTCCTCCAGGAGGACCTGAGCCCTGGGACCATGCCTCAGGACTAACTGGCCTGATGACTCCTTGCTGTCCCCAGTCCACCTGGTCGTGCTGCTGTTCCAGTTTCAACTGTTCTGCCTGCGGCTATGGAACCCCTGACCTGTTCACTGGATGTGCTACCTTGTCCCGGACCTGCTGTTTTCGTCTCTCTCCTCCCTATCGCACTTACTGTCTCTAACTCTGAATGCTTGGCTATGAAAAGCCAACTGACATTTACTCCTGAGGTGCTGACCTGTTGCACCTACAACCACTGTGATTATTATTTGACCCTGCTGGTCATCTATGAACATTTGAACATCTTGGCCATGTACTGTTATAATCTCAACCCGGCGCAGCCAGAAGAGGACTGGAAACTGCTCAGAGCCTGGTTCCTCTCTATGTTTCTTCCTAGGTTCCTGGCCACCGTGCTTCTACATCTGCATTGCTTGCTGTTTGTGGATTTAGACTGTTTCTGTATAGCACTTTGTGACATCGGCTGATGTAAAAAGGGCTTTAAAATACATTTGATTGATTGACCTTCTGCCAACAGCACAAAAAATAAGAAAAAGTAGGAACGCAAGGGTTACTAATTGGTTTGTTTACAGAAATGTTTAGTGATTTAGAGCATCCTGACTGGCTGTATCACTGCTTGGTATGGCAACTGCTTAGCATCTGACGGCAAGGCGCTACAGAGGGTAGTGAGTATAGCCCAGTACATCACTGGGGCTGAGCTCCCTGCTATCCAGGACTCTATACCCGGCAGTGTCATAGGAAGGCCATTAAAAATTGTCAAAGACTACAGCCACCCAAGTCATAGATTGTTCTCTGCTACCTCACAGCAAGCGCTACCAATGCACCAAGTCTGGAACCAACAGGGACCCTGAACAGCTTCTACCTCCAAGCTATAAGACTGATAAATATTAAGTTAAATAGTTAATCAGATAGCTACATTGACCCTCTGCATTAACCCTTTTTGCCTCATCAGACATGCTGCTGCTACTGTTGACCATCTGTCACTTTATTCCTAGTTATATGTACATATCTACCTCAATGACCCCTCAGTACTGGTACCCCTTGTATATAACCATGTTATCATGACTCAGTACTGGTACCCCTTGTATATAACCATGTTATCATTACTCAGTACTGGTAACCCTTGTATATAACCATGTTATCATGACTCAGTACTGGTACCCCTTGTATATAACCATGTTATCATGACTCAGTACTGGTACCCCTTGTATATAACCATGTTATCATGACTCAGTACTGGTACCCCTTGTATATAACCATGTTATCATGACTCAGTACTGGTACCCCTTGTATATAACCATGTTATCATTACTCAGTACTGGTAACCCTTGTATATAACCATGTTATCATGACTCAGTACTGGTACCCCTTGTATATAACCATGTTATCATGACTCAGTACTGGTACCCCTTGTATATAACCATGTTATCATTACTCAGTACTGGTACTCCTTGTATATAACCAAGTTATCATTACTCAGTACTGGTACCCCTTGTATATAACCAAGTTATCATGACTGGTACATAAACTGTACTGGTACCCCTTGTATATAACCATGTTATCATGACTCAGTACTGTTACCCCTTGTATATAACAAGTTATCATTACTCAGTACTGGTACCCTTGTATATAACTTATCATTACTCAGTACTGGTACCCTTTGTATATAACCAAGTTATCATTACTCAGTACTGGTACTCCTTGTATATAACCAAGTTATCATGACTCAGTACTGGTAACCCTTGTTGTTATCATAACACCCCTTGTAGTTATCATGACTCAGTACTGGTAACTCCTTGTATATAACCATAACCAGTACTGTTATCATGTTATCATGACTCAGTACTGGTACCCCTTGCAGACAGTATAACATGTTATCATGACTCAGTACTGGTACCCCTTGTATATAACCATGTTATCATTACTCAGTACTGGTACCCCTTGTATATAACCATGTTATCATGACTCAGTACTGGTACCCCTTGTATATAACCATGTTATCATGACTCAGTACTGGTACCCCTTGTATATAACCATGTTATCATGACTCAGTACTGGTACCCCTTGTATATAACCAAGTTATCATTACTCAGTACTGGTACCCCTTGTATATAACCAAGTTATCATTACTCAGTACTGGTACTCCTTGTATATAACCAAGTTATCATGACTCAGTACTGGTAACCCTTGTATATAACCATGTTATCATGACTCAGTACTGTTACCCCTTGTATATAGCAAGTTATCATTACTCAGTACTGGTACTCCTTGTATATAACCAAGTTATCATTACTCAGTACTGGTACCCTTGTATATAACCAAGTTATCATGACTCAGTACTGGTACCCCTTGTATATAACCATGTTATCATGACTCAGTACTGTTACCCCTTGTATATAGCAAGTTATCATTACTCAGTACTGGTACTCCTTGTATATAACCAAGTTATCATGACTCAGTACTGGTACCCCTTGCAGACAGTATAGACATGTTATCATGACTCAGTACTGGTACCCCTTGCAGACAGTATAGACATGTTATCATGACTCAGTACTGGTACCCCTTGCAGACAGTATAGACATGTTATCATGACTCAGTACTGGTACCCCTTGCAGACAGTATAGACATGTTATCATGACTCAGTACTGGTACCCCTTGCAGACAGTATAGACATGTTATCATGACTCAGTACTGGTACCCCTTGCAGACAGTATAGACATGTTATCATGACTCAGTACTGGTACCCTTGCAGACAGTATAGACATGTTATCATGACTCAGTACTGGTACCCTTGCAGACAGTATAGACATGTTATCATGACTCAGTACTGGTACCCCTTGCAGACAGTATAGACATGTTATCATGACTCAGTACTAGTACCCCTTGCAGACAGTATAGACATGTTATCATGACTCAGTACTGGTACCCCTTGCAGACAGTATAGACATGTTATCATGACTCAGTACTGGTACCCCTTGCAGACAGTATAGACATGTTATCATGACTCAGTACTGGTAGTACCCCTTGCAGACAGTATAGACATGTTATCATGACTCAGTACTGGTACCCCTTGCAGACAGTATAAACATGCTATCATGACTCAGTACTAGTACCCTTGCAGACAGTATAGACATGTTATCATGACTCAGTACTGGTACCCCTTGCAGACAGTATAGACATGTTATCATGACTCAGTACTGGTACCCATGACTTGCAGACAGTATAGACATGTTATCATGACTCAGTACTAGTACCCCTTGCAGACAGTATAGACATGTTATCATGACTCAGTACTAGTACTGGTACCCTTGCAGACAGTATAGACATGTTATCATGACTCAGTACTGGTACCCCTTGCAGACAGTATAGACATGTTATCATGACTCAGTACTGGTACCCCTTGCAGACAGTATAGACATGTTATCATGACTCAGTACTGGTACCCTTGCAGACAGTATAGACATGTTATCATGACTCAGTACTGGTACTCCTTGCAGACAGTATAGACATGTTATCATGACTCAGTACTGGTACTCCTTGCAGACAGTATAGACATGTTATCATGACTCATTCTGTATCTATTATTACTTGTATTATTAAGTGTTTTAACTTTTCTATTATTTCTCTCCTGTCTTTATCTGTATTGTTGGGAAGGACCTGTAAGTAGAGTATTTACTGTTAGTCACCTGTTGTTTTAAATTGTTTTATTTGATTAGATTTATCTAACACATATCAAACTGGCCTTATAAGCAGTTCTTGCAGCAAAGCTCGGAACAACTGCAAATCAAATCTGCAGGGTGGTGCAATTTGCCCAGTGATTTGATAAGATCTGTTGTTCCTCATCATACATGCCACAGTGAATGAAAAACAGCCTCTGGTAGGGTGTTGCAGTCCCCCCCACACACACACAGAAACCACAGGAGGGAGAGTCTGAGTTAGACAATCTAAAGTCATTCTGTTCAGTTCTTTAGTTCTCAACCATTGCCAACTAGGACAATAAGGAACAAACGCCACTTGTTGTTGCAGTCCTCCATGTGGAGTACAAGCAACCCTACAGGCACACACACACACACACACACACACACACACACACACACACACACACACACACACACACACACACACACACACACACACACACACACACACACACACACACACACACACACACACACACACACACACACACACACACACACACACACACCACACCACACACCACAACCACACAGCACACACACACAAGCACACACAAGCACAAACACACACCACACCACACACACCACAACCCTGCAGGCCAAATACTGTTCTCATGCAATGCAACTACTGTAGCCTACCTAGGTTACATTCTTATGCCTTTTATAACAGTGCAGGTGACTAATCAGATGCTAGTAGACAACAGAGAAACACAAAAGCCAGTCCATCTTGTATCACCTATTATACAACAGGTCTCATTCTCAGACTAAATGGATGGAATGTGAACATATTCAACCCGACTGAAACAAAAACACATTTTGTTTTGTACATTTATAAATAATGAATTGTACATTCAAGTCCCATCTCATGACCTGAGAGACCTATACCAAGGTTGTCCGTGTATGTACTGAGTGTACAAAACATTATGAACTTTTCCTAATATTGGAGTTTCACCCCCCTTTTGCCCTCAGAACAGCCTCAATTTGTCGGGCATGGACTCTACAAGGTGTCGGCATTCCCACAGGAGGCCGGCCCATATTGACTCAATGCTTCCCCACAGTTGTCAAATTGGCTGGTTGTCCTTTGGGTGGTGGACCATTCTTGATCCACACAGGAAAACTGTTGAGCGTGAAAAACACAGCAGCGTTGCAGTTTTGAGACAAACCCGGTGCACCTGACACCTACTACAACACCCCGTTCAAAAAGGCACTTAAATCTTTGTCTTGCTCATCACCCTCTGAATAGCACACATACACAATCCATGTCCCAATTGTCTCAAGGCTTCAAAATCATTATTTAACCTGTCTCCTGCTCTTCATCTACACGGATTGAAGTGGATTTTGACATCAATAAGAGAATCATAGTTTTCACCTGGTCAGTCTACTGTATGTCATGGAAAGAGCAGTTGTTCCTAATGTTTTGTACACTCAGTGTATGTGTGCTGTGCTTGTGACAACTCACTGTTTTTATTTCATAAAATTTAATTGGGCATTATGGCATCACCACACAACCTGACAGGACACCAAGGTACTAACCATCTGTAGTGTTATAATAGCTTACTGGATGGTCAGCATGTGTAGGATATGCTCCATCATATATTTTCTGGGTGCTTCTAAACATTTAATTGGGCAGTATGAACCATTACACCACCTGAAAGCAGCTTACATGAAGGCACTCTGTGTCTAATATTGTGTTGTGCAGCTCACTGCCTTTTACATTTCTTCTCATTTCAAAAACATTTCATTGGGCATTTTGGCAACTCTACACAACCTAAAGGCCATTATTTTATCAACATTGTTTTAGCTCACTGGAATACACCACATATACTACTGGTATTGTTGTCTACTGTATTAGCACACTGGTCTACACTACAGAAACTAATAGCTCACTGGATTATTCCACATGAACAAATAGCTCACTGGACTACACCACAATAACAAATAGTATCTCAAAGGACTACACCACAGGAACAAATAGCTCACTGGACTACACCACAGGAACTAATAGCTCACTGGACTACACCACAGGAACTAAGAGTAACTCACTGGACTACACCACAGGAACTAAGAGTAACTCACTGGACTACACCACAGGAACAAATAGGTCACTGGACTACACCACAGGAACTAAAAGTAACTCACTGGACTAGACCACAGGAACTAAGAGTAACTCACTGGACTAGACCACAGGAACTAAGAGTAACTCACTGGACTACACCACAGGAACTAAGAGTAACTCACTGCACTACACCACAGGAACTAAGAGTAGTTCACTGGACTAGACCACAGGAACTAAGAGTAACTCACTGCACTACACCACAGGAACTAATAGTAGCTCACTGGACTACACCACAGGAACTAAGAGTAGTTCACTGGACTAGACCACAGGAACTAAGAGTAAATCACTGCACTACACCACAGGAACTAATAGTAGCTCACCGGACTACACCACAGGAACTAAGAGTAGTTCACTGGACTAGACCACAGGAACTAATAGTAGCTCACTGGACTACACCACAGGAACAAATAGCTCACTGGACTACACCACAGGAACTAATAGTAACTCACTGCACTACACCACAGGAACTAATAGTAGTTCACTGGACTACACCACAGGAACTAATAGTAGCTCACTGGACTAGACCACAGGAACTAAGAGTAACTCACTGGACTACACAACAGGAACTAAGAGTAACTCACTGGATTACACCACAGGAACTAAATTCAGTACCACTTGGCAGTTGTTATGTACATATTGTTGTTTTATTCCGTTTTCCTGAATAACTGTAAGATGTAAACATTGTGTCGTTCCTGGAAGCTGTTGCCGTAGTGATAACCAAAAGATACCTGTGTTGTTCAATGGACTACACCACAGGAACTAAGCGTAGCTCACTGGACTACACCACAGGCTATAATAGTAGCTCACTGGACTACACCACATGAACTAATAGTAGCTCACTGGACTACACCACAGGAACTAATAGCTCACTGGACTACACCACATTAACTAATAGTTCACTGGACTACACCACAGGAACTAATAGCTCACTGGACTACACCACATGAACTAAGAGTAACTCACTGGACTAGAGCACAGGAACTAAATACTGTACCACTTGGCAGTTGTTATGTACATATTGTTGTTTTATTCCGTTTTCCTGAATAACTGTAAGATGTAAACATTGTGTCGTTCCTGGAAGCTGTTGCCGTAGTGATAACCAAAAGATACCTGTGTTGTTCAATGGACTACACCACAGGAACTAATAGCTCACTGGACTTCACCACAGGCTATAATAGTAGCTCACTGGACTACACCACAGGAACTAGGCGTAGCTCACTGGACTACACTACAGGAACTAATAGCTCACTGGACTACACTACAGGAACTAATAGCTCACTGGACTACACCACAGGAACTAATAGTAGTTCAATGGACTACACCACAGGAACTAAGCGTAGCTCACTGGACTACACCACAGGCTATAATAGTAGCTCACTGGACTACACCACAGGAACTAATAGCTCACTGGACTACACCACAGGAACTAATAGCTCACTGGACTACACCACAGGAACTAATAGCTCACTGGACTACACCACAGGAACTAATAGCTCACTGGACTACACCACAGGAACTAATAGTAGCTCACCGGGTCGGCATCTGCAGGCTGCTGTTCCATCAGAACGAGTCAGGCAGGTGGCATTGTGCAGGCAGGGATCGTGGGCAGGGTCACAGGGGTCAAAGGGCATGTTGCATAAGGGCCCACTGAAGAAGGGGGGGCAGGTGCAGCTGAACTCCCCAGGTAGGGGTGACTCCTGACACTGAGCTCCGTTCAGACAGGGCCCAGAGTCACACTCATCCACATCCTCAGAGCAGTCCACACCTACCCAGCCCTGCGGGCATAGACACCTGGGGAAACAGGAGGCGTTAGGGTTGGTATTGATGTTCTCTATACAAAGGTTGGAGATTGTTTATTTAAAAATAAATGATATGCCTATGTGTTTATGATGTAACTAGCAACATAGCGGTAAGGGGGACCAGATAGGAAAGGGGAGCTCTGGTTGATCTTGATATTCACATATAATACAAAGGTTGGGGATGGTTTCTACAAAATAAATGATGTTTGTTAATGATTTAACTAACAACATGTTATTTCCCTCCATGCTCTCTCTCACGTGGTGTCCAGTGTGAACTTAAGTTCTCTCTCTCTCCTTCCTCTCTTCCTCTCTCCCACTCTCCCTCCAACCTCACATTCTCTCTTTCCTCTCTCCCACTCTCCCTCCATCCTTACATTCTCTCTCTCTCCTCCCCTCCTCCTCTCTCTCCCTCCATCCTCATATTCTCTCTCTCCCCCTCCTCTCCCACCCTCCCTCCATCCTCACATTCTCTCGCTCTCCTGCCCCTATCTCCCTCCATCCTCAAATTCTCTGTCTCTCCATCCTTCCCCTCCTGCATCTCTTTCTCCATCTTCCCCTTCTATCTCGCTTTCTCTCCATCCTCTCTCTGTCTCTCCATCCTCCCCCTCATCTCTCTCTCTCCCTCCACCCTCACATTCTCTCTCTCTCTCTCCTCTCCTCTCTCTCTCTCCTCCCCCTCATTTCTCTCTCCTCTCCCTCCATCCTCATATTCTCTCTCTCTCCTCCCCCTCCTCTCTCTCTCTCGCGCTCTTTCCTCCCCCTATCTCTCTCAGTCTCTCCATCCTCCCCCTCCATCTCTCTCTCTCCCCCCCAGTGTGAAGACACATTAGGTTGAGCAAATACAGCCGTTTTCCCTCCCGATGACTCACAGATCCCCAGAAACCCTTCATGCTGCGAGCCATTGATTGATTCATTAGTTTGACCTGCCATCTGCAGTTCATTATTGCTGATGCTGTTAGCTAGGTGGAAAATATAATCACTATCTGGGCATTTTCCTCCTTTTCTCTCACACACTCATATTTTTCATATTTTCTTGGATAGAGAGAGTGAGAGGAAAGATGGGAAATGACAGTGGGCTGGATTCAAGAGCTGGAGGCAGGGGACATAACAGCTAGACAACCCCAGGCTATCTGAGCAAGGCTTCCTTGCATTTATTGTGTGACTGTGTAGACTGATCCAATGACAATGTCTGATTAACACTATAGGGTGGACCCACACTGTACTCTCTGATTAACACTATAGGGTGGGCCCACACTGTACAGTCTGATTAACACTATAGGGTGGGCCCACACTGTACTCTCTGATTAACACTATAGGGTGGACCCACACTGTACTCTCTGATTAACACTATAGGGTGGACCCACACTGTACTCTCTGATTAACACTATAGGGTGGACCCACACTGTACAGAGTTCATCTCAGCCTATGCCTCCCTCCAGTCCCTCGACTTCTTGGCACTGACGGAAACATGGATCACCACAGACAACACTGCTACTCCTACTGCTCTCTCTTCGTCCGCCCACGTGTTCTCGCACACCCCGAGAGCTTCTGGTCAGCGGGGTGGTGGCACCGGGATCCTCATCTCTCCCAAGTGGTCATTCTCTCTTTCTCCCCTCACCCATCTGTCTATCGCCTCCTTTGAATTCCATGCTGTCACAGTTACCAGCCCTTTCAAGCTTAACATCGCCATCATTTATCGCCTCCAGGTTCCCTCGGAGAGTTCATCAATGACCTTGATACCTTGATAAGCTCCTTTCCTGAGGACGGCTCACCTCTCTCAGTGCTGGGCGACTTTAACCTCCCCACGTCTACCTTTGACTCATTCCTCTCTGCCTCCTTCTTTCCACTCCTCTCCTCTTTTGACCTCACCCTCTCACCTTCCCCCTACTCACAAGGCAGGCAATACGCTCGACCTCATCTTTGCTAGATGCTGTTCTTCCACTAACCTCATTGCAACTCCCTCCAAGTCTCCGACCACTACCTTGTATCCTTTTCCCTCTCGCTCTCATCTAACACCTCCCACACGGGCCCTACTCGGATGGTATCGCGCCGTCCCAACCTTCGCTCCCTCTCCCCCCGCTACTCTCCTCTTCCATCCTATCATCTCTTCCCTCTGCTCATACCTTCTCCAACCTATCTCCTGATTCTGCCTCCTCAACCCTCCTCTCCTCCCTTTCTGCATCCTTTGACTCTCTATGTCCCCTATCCTCCAGGCCGGCGGCGGTCCTCCTCCCGCCCGTGGCTCGACGACTCATTGCGAGCTCACAGAACAGGGCTCCGGGCAGCTGAGCGGAAATGGAGGAAAACTTACTACCTCCCTGCGGACCTGGCATCCTTTCACTCCCTCCTCTCTACATTCTCCTCCTCTGTCTCTGCTGCTAAAGCCATTTTCTACCACTCTAAATTCCAAGCATCTGCCTCTAACCCTAGGAAGCTCTTTGCCACCTTCTCCTCACTCCTGAATCCTCCTCCCCCCTCCTCCCTCTCTGCAGATGACTTCGTCAACCATTTTCAAAAGAAGGTCGACGGCATCCGATCCTCGTTGCTAAGTCAAACGGCACCGCTGGTTCTGCTCACACTGCCCTACCCTGTGCTCTGACCTCTTTCTCCCTCTCTCCAGATGAAATCTCGCGTCTTGTGACGGCCGGCCGCCCAACAACCTGCCCGCTTGACCCTATCCCCTCCTCTCTTCTCCAGACCATTTCCGGAGACCTTCTCCCCCTACCTCACCTCGCTCATCAACTCATCCCTGACCGCTGGCTACGTCCCTTCCGTCCTCAAGAGAGCGAGAGTTGCACCCCTTCTGAAAAAACCTACACTCGATCCCTCCGATGTCAACAACTACAGACCAGTATCCCTTCTTTCTTTTCTCTCCAAAACTCTTGAACGTGCCGTCCTTGGCCAGCTCTCCCGCTATCTCTCTCTGAATGACCTTCTTGATCCAAATCAGTCAGGTTTCAAGACTAGTCATTCAACTGAGACTGCTCTTCTCTGTATCACGGAGGCGCTCCGCACTGCTAAAGCTAACTCTCTCTCCTCTGCTCTCATCCTTCTAGACCTATCGGCTGCCTTGATACTGTGAACCATCAGATCCTCCTCTCCACCCTCTCCGAGTTGGGCATCTCCGGCGCGGCCCACACTTGGATTGCGTCCTACCTGACAGGTCGCTCCTACCAGGTGGCGTGGCGAGAATCTGTCTCCTCACCACGCGCTCTCACCACTGGTGTCCCCAGGGCTCTGTTCTAGGCCCTCTCCTATTCTCGCTATACACCAAGTCACTTGGCTCTGTCATAACCTCACATGGTCTCTCCTATCATTGCTATGCAGACGACACACAATTAATCTTCTCCTTTCCCCCTTCTGATGACCAGGTGGCGAATCGCATCTCTGCATGTCTGGCAGACATATCAGTGTGGATGATGGATCACCACCTCAAGCTGAACCTCGGCAAGACGGAGCTGCTCTTCCTCCTGGGGAAGGACTGCCCGTTCCATGATCTCGCCATCACGGTTGACAACTCCATTGTGTCCTCCTCCCAGAGCGCTAAGAACCTTGGCGTGATCCTGGACAACACCCTGTCGTTCTCAACTAACATCAAGGCGGTGGCCCGTTCCTGTAGGTTCATGCTCTACAACATCCGCAGAGTACGACCCTGCCTCACACAGGAAGCGGCGCAGGTCCTAATCCAGGCACTTGTCATCTCCCGTCTGGACTACTGCAACTCGCTGTTGGCTGGGCTCCCTGCCTGTGCCATTAAACCCTACAACTCATCCAGAACGCCGCAGCCCGTCTGGTGTTCAACCTTCCCAAGTTCTCTCACGTCACCCCGCTCCTCCGCTCTCTCCACTGGCTTCCAGTTGAAGCTCACATCTGCTACAAGACCATGGTGCTTGCCTACGGAGCTGTGAGGGGAACAGCACCTCAGTACCTCCAGGCTTTGATCAGGCCCTACACCCAAACAAGGGCACTGCGTTCATCCACCTCTGGCCTGCTCGGCTCCCTACCACTGAGGAAGCACAGTTCCCGCTCAGCCCAGTCAAAACTGTTCGCTGCTCTGGCCCCCCAATGGTGGAACAAACTCCCTCACGACGCCAGGACAGCGGAGTCAATCACCACCTTCCGGAGACACCTGAAACCCCACCTCTTTAAGGAATACCTAGGATAGGATAAGTAATCCTTCTCACCCCCCTTTAAGATTTAGATGCACTATTGTAAAGTGACTATTCTACTGGATG
>NW_026285344.1:0-784 GCF_023373465.1 Oncorhynchus keta | reverse complement strand
CTCGTCCTCTGAAGACAACACAGAGAAATCATCCTGACCTCGTCCTCTGAAGACAACACAGAGAAATCATCCTGACCCTAGATACCTGAAGACAACACAGAGAAATCATCCTGACCTGGTCCTCTGAAGACAACACAGAGAAATCATCCTGACCTCGTCCTCTGAAGACAACACAGAGAAATCATCCTGACCTAGTCCTCTGAAGACAACAGAGAGAAATCATCCTGACCTCGTCCTCTGAAGACAACACAGAGAAATCATCCTGACCTAGTCCTCTGAAGACAACACAGAGAAATCATCCTGACCTCGTCCTCTGAAGACAACACAGAGAAATCATCCTGACCTCGTCCTCTGAAGACAACACAGAGAAATCATCCTGACCTAGATACCTGAAGTCAACACAGAGAAATCATCCTGACCTGGTCCTCTGAAGACAACACAGATAAATCATCCTGACCTCATCCTCTGAAGACAACACAGAGAACTCATCCTGACCTCTTCCTCTGAAGACAACACAGAGAACTCATCCTGACCTCTTCCTCTGAAGACAGCACAGAGAAATCATCCTGACCTCGTCCTCTGAAGACAACACAGAGACATCATCCTGACCTCATCCTCTGAAGACAACACAGAGAAATCATCCTGACCTCGTCCTCTGAAGACAACACAGAGAAACCATCCTGACCTCGTCCTCTGAAGACAACACTGAGAAATCATCCTGACCTCGTCCTCTGAAGACAACACAGAGAAATCATCCTGACCTCGTCCTCTGAAGACAACACAG
>NW_026285343.1:57500-68306 GCF_023373465.1 Oncorhynchus keta | reverse complement strand
GGGGACTTCAAACAGGCCTATGGAACGTCACAGGGACCTGTAGTGGGTCACAAGACTGGGGACTTGGACAAACAGGTTGCAAAAGTGGAATCCCCGAGCTAGAGGTAGTCGTGGGCAGGTAACCCAAGAAAGAGTTAACCCTTTGTTCGAATCCCACTGAGCTGACAAGGTACAAATCTGTCCAGTTCTGCCCTGAACAACACTGTTCCTAGACCAGTTAACCCACTGTTCCTAGACCAGTTAACCCACTGTTCCTAGACCAGTTAACCCACTGTTCCTAGACCAGTTTACCCACTGTTCCCAGGGCTGTCATTGAAAATAAGAATTTGTTCTTTACTGACTTGCCAAGTTAAATAACGATAAAATAAAATTAATAAAAAGGGACCTGTAGCCTTACAAATTCAACAGTCACAAGACCGGGGGACTTCAGACAGGCCTATGGAACGTCACAGGGACCTGTAGCCTACTGTTCAGATGGGGATAAATGGAAACTGGCATCTGACACTGACTGTAGGTCTATAACCTCACAGAGCCTTTATATATTAACACCTGCAGAATTAAACATTTCTTGCAGTAAAATTGATCCACCAAATGTAGGCTACATTTTGACTTGGGAACAGGAGTGGAGAAATATGATTTCATTCTTTTCAGCATCTTGAGATATTGTGAATGTGTAGGTTAGATAGCCTGCTTCTGTAGAGGAAAGTTCAAGAGAAAGAGGGGTCGCTAGTCAGTTGTACAACTGAATGTATTCAACTGAAATGTGTCTTCCTCTTTTAACCCAACCCCTCTGAATCAAAGAGATGCTGTAATGGGCAGGTCAGTCAGGTGCAGGAGGGAGGAGGGTCAGGGGCGCAGGAGGGTAGTCAGGCGCAGGAGGGAAGTGGCGCAGGGGGCGGTCAGGGAGGGGAGTCAGGCACAGGAGGGTGGTCAGGCGCAGGAGGGTGGTCAGGCGCAGGAGGGTAGTCAGGCGCAGGAGGGTAGTCAGGCGCAGGGGAGGGAAGTCAGGCGCAGGGAGGGGGTCAGGTGCAGGGGGTAGTCAGGCGCAGAGGGTAGTCAGGCTTAGGAGGGAAGTCAGGCGCAGGAGGGGGGCCAGGCGCAGGAAGGTAGTCAGGCGCAGAGGGTAGTCAGGCGCAGGAGGGGTTGTAGTCAGGCGCAGGAGGGTAGTCAGGCGTAGGAGGGTAGTCAGGCGCAAGAGGGTGGTCAAGCGCAGGAGGTGGTCAGTCGCAGGAGGGACAGGCGCAGGAGGGAGGCTGCCGCAGGGAGGGCGCAGGTGCAGGAGGGAGGTCAGGCGCAGGAGGGTAGTCAGGCGCAGGAGGGTGGTCAGCGCAGGGAGGGTAGTCAGGTCAGGGTGCAGGGAGGGAGGGCTGGCAGGCGCAGGAGGGTTGTCGGCACAGGCGCAGGAGGGAAGTCAGGCGCAGGAGGGTGGTCGTCGCAAGGAGGGAGGTCAGCACAGGCGCAGGAAGGAAGTCAGTGAGGACAGGCACAGGAGGGAAGTCAGGCGCAGGGAGGGTGGTCAGGCGCAGGAGGGCAGTCAGGCAGGAGGGTGGCGGGGCGAGAGGGTAGTCAGGCGCAGGGAGGGTGGGTCAGGCGCAGGAGGGAGAGTCAGGCACAGGCGCAGGAGGAGCCAGGCGAGGAGAAGGTAGTCAGGCGCAGGAGGGTAGTCAGGCGCAGAGTCAGGTGCAGGAGGGCAGTCAGGCGCAGGAGGGGTGGTCAGAAGCAAGAGGGCAGCTGGGCGAGGAGGTGGTCAGGCAGGGAGGGTAGTCAGGCGCAGGGAGGGTAGTCAGGCGCAGGAGGGGAGGTCAGGCGCAGGAGGGTAGTCAGGCGCAGGAGGGTGAGTCAGGCGCAGGAAGGTAGTCAGGCGCAGGAGGGAGGTCAGGCGCAGGAGGGCGGTCAGGTGCAGGAGGGAGGCCAGGCGCAGGAGGGTAGTCAGGCGCAAGAGGGTGGTCAGGCGCAGGAGGGTAGTCAGGCACAGGGAGGGTAGTCAGGCGCAGGAGGGTCCTCAGGCGCAGGAGGGTAGTCAGGCGCAGGAGGAAGTCAGGCGCAGGAGAGGTCAGGTCAGTCGCAGGAAGGAAGTCAGGCGCAGGAGGGAGGCCGTCAGGCGGTCAGGAGGGGTGGTCAGGTGCAGAGGGTAGTCAGGCGCAAGGAGGGAGGTCAGGCGCAGGGGAGGGTAGTCAGGCGAGGAGGTAGCAGGGGAGGGCTCGAGGCGCAGGAGGGTAGTCAGCACAGGCGCAGGAGGGATGTCAGGCGAGGAGGGAGGTCAGGAGGGAAGTCAGGCGCAGGGAGGGAGTCAGGCGCAGGAGGGAGTCAGGCGCAGGAGGGCAGTCAGGCGCAGGAGGGAGGTCAGGCGCAGGGAGGGTAGTCAGGCGGGAGGTCAGGCGCAGGAGGGTAGTCAAGGGCGCAGGAGAGTCAGCGCAGGCGAAGAGGGAAGTCAGGCACGGGGCGCAGGAGAGTCAGCGCAGGAGGGAGGTAGTCAATGAGGAGGGTATTTAATGAACGTTTACAAACTCAGGCGAAACCAAGGAGAACAAATTGGTATAAAATAAAGAAAGTGGGTAAAAAACAGTCGTGAATCAACTGCCAGGTCACACCTTCCGCCGAAGCTGGCTCCCCTGCCCTGTTCGGGCGGTGCTCCCTGCCTGTTCGGGCGGTGCCTCTGCCTGTTCGGGCGGTGCTCCCTGCCCTGTTCGGGCAGTGCTCCCCTGCCTGTTCGGGCGGTGCTCCCTGCCTGTTGGGGCGGTGCTCCTCGTTTGCTGGGGCGGTGCCCCTGCCTGCCTGTTGGGGCGGTGCTCCCTGCCTGTTCGGCGGTGCTCCCCTTCCTGTTCGGGCGGTGCCCTCTTGCCTGTTCGGGCAGTGCTCCCTGCCTGTTCGGGCGGTGCTCCCTGCCTGTTCGGGCGGTGCTCCCTGCCTGTTGGGGCGGTGCTCCTGCCTGTTCGGGGCAGTGCTCCCTGCCTGTTCGGCGGGTGCTCCCCTGCCTGTTCGGGCGGTGCTCCCGCCTGTTCGGCGGTGCTCCCTGCCTGTTCGGGCGGTGATCCCTTCCTGTTCGGGCGGTGCTCCTTCCTGTTCGAGCGGTGCTCGGAGGTCGCCGACACCGCCTACACTCCGTTCGGGCGGTGCTCCCTTCCTGTTGGCTGTTGGAGGGTCTGCCTACTAGAAGGCTCCCCTTCCTGTTCGGGCGGTGCCCCCTCTTCCTGCTCCCCTTCCTGTTCGGCGGTGCCTCGGAGGTCAAGCCGACACCGGCCTACTAGGAGTTGGCCCTTCCTGTTCGGGCGGTGCTCGGAGGTCGTCGTCGGGAAGGTGGCTCCCCCTTCCTGTCCTTCCTGTTCGGGCGGTGCTCGGAGGTCAGCGAACCACCGGCCTACTAGAAGTTGGCTCCCCTTTCCTGTTCGGGGCGGGTGCTCGGAGGCTTCCTACTAGAAGGTGGCTCCCCTTCCTGTTCGGGCGGTGCGGGCGGTGCGGAGGTCGTCGACACCGCCTACTTCACCTCTTCCTGTTCGGGCGGTGCCGGGCGGTGCTCGGAGGTCGTCATTACCGGCCTACTAGAAGTTGGCTCCTTCCTGTTCGGGCGGTGCTCCTTCCTGTTGGGGCGGTGCTCGGCGGTCGCCGACACGCCTACTAGAAGTTGGCTCCCTTCCTGCTGGGGCGGTGCTCCCTTCCTGTTGGGCGGTGCTCGGCGGTCGTCGACACCGGCCTACTAGGAAGCTGGCTCCCTTCCTGTTGGGGCGGTGCTCCCTTCCTGTTGGGGCGGTGCTCGGAGGTCAAGCGACACCGGCCTACTAGTTGGCCCTTCCTGTTCGGGCGGTGCCTCCCCTGCCTGTTCGGGCGGTGCTGGCGGTCGCCGACACCGCCTACTAGCCGCCACCGATCCCTTTTTCGTTTTCTGTTTGTTTTGTCTTATTAGTTGCACCTGTGTCTATTTTGTGTTTGCCTGATGGGCTTCCCTTATTTAAAGTTAGTAGACCCGCCCCTTGTTTTGTGCGATTATTCTTGTGTTACATGTTGTTAGGTGTGTTCGTGTCTGACCTGGTACCCTGTGTTTTTCGGGTTGGTCCAAATTTTTCGCGCCCTGTATTTTGTATTTTGGTGCCATATTACAGTGTACTTCCCATGTGGAACTTCTGCTCTCTGCACCTGATTCTTCCTCACACACCTGGTCCCCCGTGACAGGTAGAAGTCGTGACAGATGCGGGGCGCTGCCTTAATCGATATCACAGGTGCCATCTTTATTCAGCTATAAAGCTGATAGTATTTCAACCACAGTTGTAAAGGGGACCAGCTACGCCATAAAGCTGATAGTATTTCAAACCACAGTTGTAATCATCTGCCATCTTTATTCAGCCATAAAAGCTGATAGTATTTCAACCACAGTTAGGGGGACCATCTGTCTGATAGTATTTCAACCACAGTTAGGGACCGTCTGTAGGTTGCTCTAGTGGTTAGAGCATTGGGACTAGTAACCGAAAGGTTGCAAGTTCAAATCCCCGAGCTGACAAGGTACAAAATCTGTCGCTCTGCCCCTGAACAGGCAGTTAACCCACTGCTCCGGCCCGTCATTGAAAATAAGAATTTGTTCTTAACTGACTTGCCTAGTTAAATAAAGGTTAAATAAAATAAATAAAAAAAAGGTGCCATCTTTATTCAGCGTCATAAAAACTGATAGTATTTCAAACACAGTTAGGACCGTCTGTAAAGGTGCCATCTTTATCAGCGTCATAAAAGCTGAAAAAAGTATTTCAACTACATAACATATACATCCAAGCAGAACTGAAACCTGATCAGAAACATGTTGGCTGGTTATTTTCACAGCTTTCATTTCCTTACCACCGGTCAAACTGATTTCATTTGGAAACTTTACACAGAAAATCTTTCACTTAATTTTTAGGTAATGCATTTTCTCCCGGTCCCTGAACGTCTTTACCCGATGTCAGCTAGACTGAAGCAATAACTTATTACATTATTCCGGTGAGCAATTGTTTCTTTAGTCTTCTTCAAAGTAATATAATAATGACAGAAGAGAAGCCACATGTATCAAACTATTGACAAGTTGACTAACTAAGAGCCGTTATAAGAAAGGATGAGCAGAAACCTAAACCTGGCTGGGAATAAAATCCCACTCCCCTGTCAACACACCTGTCTCTGACTGTAGCCCCACAGCTTCTTTCTCTATATTAGCGGGTTGGGGTTCGGGTGTGGACCTTAGAGTTTCACTTAATCACATATAGTCAGGCGGTTGCCGATGGGTTATTAGCCATTGCTGGGTGCAGGTGAACAAACAGCTGACCCACAGCACCAGTCCTTCTGTAGCACAGTTGGTAGAGCATGGCGCTTTGTAACGCCAGGGTAGTGGGTTCGATTCCCGGGACCACCCATACGTAGAATGTATGCACACATGACTGTAAGTCGCTGGATAAAAGCGCTACAAATGGCATATATTATTATTTATTATATTATTATTATATTATTATATTATAATTCTGTTGACAGCACAGAGGGGGAGTTAGGTACGGACTGAAAAGCTTTTCAATCGAACATTTTCGCCAATGACTATGTGTTTTCAGTCCAAGTCAGGGACTCGTCTTAATTCAAACTCAGGAAACCAGCCCCTTAACGACTAAACGGTCTCAGCGATGGTGCTTACAGAATGAGCAGTGGGAATAGAATTACAATCCAATACAATGGATTGGTTTCTAGGAAAACATGTGGCACAGTAAACATTTAGATGGCCAATGATTTTCTGTCTGGTTGCCTGTTATCTCTATATTTGGATCAGCAGGGATGCTAAGCCATAGCTCGTCTTCCCACTGTGTAATGCCAACCTGGTCTCAGAGCATTTTATTCTGTACATAAATCCGGTGATAATCCATTTAGTATGATATACATACGTTTGCAGATGCTATGTATTCATTTGTAGATATTTCATCATCCATTTCGTGATGATATGTTACGAATTACAATTCTGAGTATTTTATGATTTTTCACAAAACGCATAATATGTTACGTATCAATTTAATGTTAGCTAGGTGGCTAACATTAGCTAGGCTTAGTGTAGGGTTATGGTTGGGAGTTATGTTAAAGGGTTATGGTTTGGGGAAGGGTTAGCTAACATGCTAAGTAGCTAAATAGTAGTATTTGAAGCTGCTAATTAGCTAAAATACTAATGTTGTCCATGATGAGATCTAAATGAGTAGCTGCTAATTAGCTAAAATACTAATGTTGTCCATGATAAGATTCAAATGAACCTTTTGGCTGCTAGATGTATGCACTCTCCACCTCCACCTCCCACCTCCCACCCTCCACTTCTCCACACTCCACTCACCTTCCACCCCCACCTCCTCCACCTCCACCCCCTCCACCCTCCACCCTCCTTTTGTTTGTGCTTTTAAATAAGTGACCTTGTGTCTTATTTAAATAAATAAAAAAAGTAACCTTATTTATCTAGGGAAAGTCAGTTTAAGAACAAAATTCTTTATTTACAATGACGGCCTATCGGGGAACAGTGGGTTAACTGCCTTGTTCAGGGGGAACAGTGGGTTAACTGCCTTGTTCAGGGGAACAGTGGGTTAACTCGTCTGTTCTGGGGAACAGTGGGTTAACTGCCTTGTTCTGGGGGCAGAACAACATCATTTTACCTTGTCAGCTCGGGGATTCGATCCAGCAACCTTCAAGTTACTGGGCCTAACGCTCTAACCACTAGACTACCTGTCACCCCTTATGTAACCATACCAAAGGTAATATATCATAGTAATTGGAGTGTCTTGGTTTTACATTTACTATGTTACGTCTAGTCTATGAGACCAGGCTGGTAATAGAAGCCAAACTGTAATTGAGATGCTGCCAGGGTCAACGCCGCCCTTCCCTTATCAGAGCTGCCAAATGGGGCTTAATTGTCAGCTTCTGGGTCGGATTGAGGGTAATTTGTAGTTCTGCACAACATTTGAAATGTTGTGTTAGCAGTGATGGGACATTTAACCAAATGTAGGGGGAGGTAATATTGATTGCGACAAGTTCAATTCTGAATGGGTTTTGAATGTTGAAACAGAATGTGATGGTTACAAAATGGGTCATTTTCCACACAGTCATTCGTGGATTGTTGCAGTGCATAAATGGAAATAGTTTTAGGACAGTTTAGCTCCGGGCTCCCAGCCTATCGGCAGACGGCAGTGACATCAGTGACATCAGTGACATCAGTGGACAGACAGTAAGATTTCACTGGGGGTGGAATAGTTTGCAGCCCTAATGGCTATATAGGGGGGTGGAATAGTTTGCAGCCCTAATGGCTGTATGGGGTGGGGTGGGGTGGATAGTTTGCAGCCCTAATGGCTATATAGGGAGGGGGTGTAATAGTTTGCAGCCCTAATGGCTATATAGGGGAGGGGGTGTAATAGTTTGCAGCCCTAATGGCTGCATATAGGGGGTGGAATAGTTTGCAGCCCTAATGGCTATATAGGGGAGGGGGTGTAATAGTTTGCAGCCCTAATGGCTATAGGGAGGGGGTATTAGTTGGCCCTAATGGCCATGTAATAGTTTGCAGCCCTAATGGCTATATGGGGGGGTAGGCAGCCCTAATGGCTAATAATAGTTTGCAGCCCTAATGGCTATATGCAGCCCTAATGGCACACACTGGGGGAATAGTTTTGCAGCCCTAACTATATAGGGCACACACTGGGTCAAGGTTCAAATTGATCGACACAATTAAAAGCCTTTGTGCTCTCTAAGCACAAAATATATTGATGTTATTCGTACAAATAGAGTTCTTGTTAACCAATGAAAACAATGAATATCATTTACAGGGCTTTTACCAGCAGTATCTACACAGACAATATAGTGCTCTACACAGACAGTATTGTGCCCCTACATGACAATATAGTGCTCTACACAGACAGTATTGTGCCCTACACAGACAATATAGTGCCCTACACAGACAATATAGTGCCCTACACAGACAGTATTGTGCCCTACACAGACAATATAGTGCCCTACACAGGAAAATAGTGCCCTACACAGACAATATAGTGTCCTCCACAGACAATATAGTGCTCTACACAGACAGTATTGTGACCTACACCACAGACAATATAGTGCCCTACACAGACAATATAGTGTCCTATACAGACAATATAGTGCTCTACACAGACAGTATTGTGCCCTACACAGACAATATAGTGCCCTACACAGACAATATAGTGCCCCCACACAGACAGTATTGTGCCCTACACAGACAATATAGTGCCCTGTCAGGGAAAATAGTGCCCTACACAGACAATATAGTGTCCTCCACAGACAATATAGTGCCTACACAGACAGTATTGTGACCTTACACCACAGACAATATAGTGCCCTACACAGACAATATAGTGTCCTACACAGACAATATAGTGCTCTACACAGACAGTATTGTGCCCTTACACAGACAAATATAGTGCCCTACACAGACAATATAGTGCCCTACACAGACAGTATTGTGCCCTACACAGACAATATAGTGCCCTACAGACAATATAGTGCCCTACACAGACAATATAGTGCCCTACACAGACAGTATTGTGCCCTACACAGACAATATAGTGCCCTACATGGGGAAAATAGTGCCCTACACAGACAATATAGTGCCCTACACAGGGAAAATAGTGCCCTACACAGACAATATAGTGTCCTACACAGACAATATAGTGCCCTACACAGACAATATAGTGCCCTACACAGACAATATAGTGCCCTACAGAGGGATTATAGTGCCCTACATGAGGAATAGGCGACACTACATAGGGAATATAGTGCCCTACATAGGGAATATAGTGCACTACATAGGGAATATAGTGCACTACATAGGGAATATAGTGCCCTACACAGGGAATAAAAAACTATCGGCCCAAATCTAATCTGCCATTCCTCTCAAAATATTTTGAAAAAGCTGTTGCCCAGCAACTCACTGCCTTCCTGAAGACTAACAATATATACGAAATGCTTCAGTCTGGTTTTAGACCCCATCATAGCACTGAGACTGCACTTGTGAAGGTGGTAAATGACCTTTTAATGGCATCAGACCGAGATTCTGCATCTGTCCTCGTGCTCCTAGACCTTAGTGCTGCTTTTGATACCATAGATCATCACATTCTTTTTGGAGAGATTGGAAACACAAATTGATCTACATGGACAAGTTCTGGCCTGGTTTAGATCTTATCTGTCGGAAAGATATCAGTTTGTCTCTGTGGATGGTTTGTCTTCTGACAAATCAACTGTAAACTCCGGTGTTCCTCAAGGCTCCGTTTTAGGACCACTATTGTTTTCACTATATATTCTACCTCTTGGTGATGTCATTCGGAAACATCGTGTTAACTTTCACTGCTATGCGGACGGCACACAGCTGTACATTTCAATGAAACATGGTGAAGCCCCAAAATTGCCCTCGCTAGAAGCCTGTGTTTCAGACATAAGGAAGTGGATGGCTGCAAACTTTCTACTTTTAAACTCGGACAAAACAGAGATGCTAGTTCTAAGGTCCCAAGAAACAAAGAGATCTTCTGTTGGATCTGACAATTCATCTTGATAGGACAGCTTTTACCATCCACGTAACGTTGCAAAAAATCAGAAACTTTCTGTCCAAAAAAGATGCAGAAAAATGAATCCATGCTTTTGTCACTTCTTGGTTAGACTACTGCAATGCTCTACTTTCCGGCTACCCGGATAAATCACTAAATAAACTTCAGTTAGTGCTAGAATCTTGACTAGAACCAAAATATGTGATCATATTACTCCAGTGCTAGCCTCCCTACACTGGCTTCCTGTCAAGGCAAGGGCTGATTTCAAGGTTTTACTGCTAACCTACAAAGCATTACATGGGCTTGCTCCTACCTATCTCTCTGATTTGGTCCTGCCGTACATACCTACACGTACGCTACGGTCACAAGACGCAGGCCTCCTTACTGTCCATAGAATTTCTAAGCAAACAGCTGGAGGCAGGGCTTTTCTCCCATAGAGCTCCATTTTTATGGAATGGTCTGCCTATCCATGCCCTTTCTAGGGAGTTTTTCCTAGCCACCGTGCTTCTACACCTGCATTGCTTGCTGTTTGGGGGTTTTAGGCTGGGTTTTCTGTACAGCACTTTGAGACATCAGCTGATGTACGAAGGGCTTTATAAATACATTTGATTTGATTTTGATTTGATTTGATGTGAGAGACGCAGGACTCTGTCACGAACATATAAGTCTTTACTGAAGATCTCTTCAGTAGGTCCTATGATTGAGTGTCGTCTGGCCCAGGGGTGTGAAGACTGTTCTTCAACTGTTCTGCCTGCGGATATGGAACCCTGACCTGTTTACCGGACGTGCTACCTGTCCCAGACCTGCTGTTTTCAACTCCCTCTCTCTACCGCACCTGCTGTCTCTAACTCCGAATGATCGGCTATTAAAAGCCAACTGACATTTACTCCTGAGGTGCTGACCTGTTGCACCCTCTACAACCACTGTGATTATTATTATCTGACCCTGCTGGTCATCTATGAACATTTAAACATCTTGGCCATGTTCTGTTATAATCTCCACCCGGCACAGCCAGAAGAGGACTGGCCACCCATCAGAGCCTGGTTTCTCTCTAGGTTTCTTCCTAGGCTCTGGCCATTCTAGGGAGTTTTTCCTAGCCACCGTGCTTCTACATCTGCATTGCTTGCTGTTTGGGGTTTTAGGCTGGGTTTCTGTACAGCACTTTGAGGTATCAGCTGATGTAAGAAGGGCTTTATAAATAAAATTTGATTGATTGAATATAGTGCCCTACATAGGGAATATGGTGCCCTACATAGGGAATATAGTG
>NW_026285343.1:0-52500 GCF_023373465.1 Oncorhynchus keta | reverse complement strand
ATGAATACAGAGTAATGAATACAGGGTAATGAATACAGAGTAATGAATACAGGGTAATGAATACAGAGTAATGAATACAGAGTAATGAATACAGAGTAATGAATACAGAGTAATGAATACAGAGTAATGAATACAGAGTAATGAATACAGGGTAATGAAGTCAGTAACTAAAACAGAGTAATGAATACAGGGTAATGAAGACAGTAACTAATACAGGGTAATGAATACAGGGTAATGAATACAGAGTAATGAATACAGGGTAATGAATACAGGGTACTGATTACAGAGTAATGAATACAGGGTAATGAATACAGGGTAATGAATACAGGGTAATTAATACAGAGTAATTAATACAGTAACTAATACAGAGTAATGAATACAGGGAAATGAATACAGGGTAATGAATACAGGGTAATGAATACAGAGTAATGAATACAGGTAATGAATACAGGGTAATGAATACAGGGTAATGAATACAGGGTAATGAATACAGGGTAATGAATACAGAGTAATGAATAGAGGGTAATGAATACAGGGTAATGAATACAGGATAATGAATACAGCAGTGAAACAGCCACAGCCGTGAATGTATGTCTCAGTATCTGTACACACAGCATGGGCCTAACAACCAAACAATGCTATTACATACGGTATTATCAATCAAATGCAGCTCATACATGAAGTCTAATTAGGGACCTTAATTCAAGCTGACACAGTTCCTTGAAAAATAAAGTGCAAGCGAGAGTAAGAAATCAAGGCAGAGAGAGAGAGAGAGAGAGAGAGAGAGAGAGAGAGACCCTTCCTACCAAAGGGCTTGGTAAATCAATCACAGATCACAGCTAAGCTAAAAGACAACCCCCAATGAATGTCTGTAATCACCTCGCTTGAACAGATCAGGGTGAGAGAGCTCCCACCATGAAATAGATAATGAATACAGTAATGAATCAGAGTAATGAATCCAGGGAAATAGATTGAATCACCAACCCCAGGTGATGAGAGACAGCTCTCTGTCTCTTTGACAGACATTAAATAGAGATAATTTAACACAAAAGGGTGATACTGTGGAAGGGGAACATAGTATGTACACATTCACATCCAAGCCATAAGACTGTTAAATAGCTTGTTAAATAGTTAACCAATAGCAACCCAGACTATCTGCATTGACCCCTCCCCCCTTTTTACTCAACTCTTTTGACTCATCACATATCTATCCAGTTGCTGTTTAATGTCTATTATCTATCTATTATCTATCAAGTTGCTGTTTAATGTCTATTATCTATACAGTTGCTGTTTAATGTCTATTATCTATCCAGATGCTGTTTAATGTCTATTATCTATCCAGTTGCTGTTTAATGTCTATTATCTATCCAGTTGCTGTTTAATGTCTATTATCTATCCAGTTGCTGTTTAATGTCTATTATCTATCCAGTTGCTGTTTAATGTCTATTATCTATCCAGTTGCTGTTTAATGTCTATTATCTATCAGTTGCTGTTTAATGTCTATTATCTATCCAGTTGTTGTTTAATGTCTATTATCTATCCAGTTGCTGTTTAATGTCTATTAATCTAATCTATCAGTTGCTGTTTAATGTCTATTATCTATCCAGTTGCTGTTTAATGTCTATTATCTATCCAGTTGCTGTTTAATGTCTATTATCTATCCAGTTACTGTTTAATGTCTATTATGAATCTATTATCTATCCAGTTGCTGTTTAATGTCTATTATCTATCCAGTTGCTGTTTAATGTCTATTATCTATCCAGTTGCTGTTTAATGTCTATTATCTATCCAGTTGCTGTTTAATGTCTATTATCTATCCAGTTGCTGTTTAATGTCTATTATCTATCCAGTTGCTGTTTAATGTCTATTATCTATCTATTATCTATCCAGTTGCTGTTTAATGTCTATTATCTTATATTATCTATCCAGTTGCTGTTTAATGTCTATTATCTATCCAGTTGCTGTTTAATGTCTATTATCTGTCCAGTTGCTGTTTAATGTCTATTATCTATCCAGTTGCTGTTTAATGTCTATTATCTATCCAGTTGCAGCTCTCCAGTTTAATGTCTATTATCTATCCAGTTGCTGTTTAATGTCTATTATCTATCTATCCAGTTGCTGTTTAATCTATCAGTTGCTGTTTAATGTCTATTATCTAATGTCTATTATCTATCCAGTTGCTGTTTAATGTCTATTATCTATCTTGCTGTTAATGTCTCTATCCAGTTGCTGTTTAATGTCTATTATCTTGCTGTTTAATCTATTATCTATCCAGTTGCTGTTTAATGTCTATTATCTATCTAATTCTATCTATCCAGTTGCTGTTTAATGTCTATTATCTATCCAGTTGCTGTTTAATGTCTATTATCTATCCAGTTGCTGTTTAATGTCTATTATCTATCTATTATCTATCCAGTTGCTGTTTAATGTCTATTATCTATCCAGTTGCTGTTTAATGTCTATTATCTATCCAGTTGCTGTTTAATGTCTATTATCTATCCAGTTGCTGTTTAATGTTTATTATCTATTATCTATCTATTATCTATCCAGTTGCTGTTTAATGTCTATTATCTATCCAGTTGCTGTTTAATGTCTATTATCTATCAGTTGCTGTTTAATGTCTATTATCTATCTATTATCTATCCAGTTGCTGTTTAATGTCTATTATCTATCCAGTTGCTGTTTAATGTCTATTATCTATCCATTATCTATCCAGTTGCTGTTTAATGTCTATTATCTATCCAGTTGCTGTTTAATGTCTATGTCTATTATCTATCCAGTTGCTGTTTAATGTCTATTATCTATCCAGTTGCTGTTTAATGTCTATTATCTATCAGTTGCTGTTTAATGTCTATTATCTATCCAGTTGCTGTTTAATGTCTATTATCTATCCAGTTGCTGTTTAATGTCTATTATCTATCTATTATCTATCCAGTTGCTGTTTAATGTCTATTATCTATCTATTATCTATCTATCCAGTTGCTGTTTAATGTCTATTATCTATCCAGTTGCTGTTTAATGTCTATTATCTATCTATTATCTGTCCAGTTGCTGTTTAATGTCTATTATCTAGCCAGTTGCTGTTTAATGTCTATTATCTATCCAGTTGCTGTTTAATGTCTATTATCTATCCAGTTGCTGTTTAATGTCTATTATCTATCCAGTTGCTGTTTAATGTCTATTATCTATCTATTATCTATCCAGTTGCTGTTTAATGTCTATTATCTATCCAGTTGCTGTTTAATGTCTATTATCTATCTATTATCTATCCAGTTGCTGTTTAATGTCTATTATCTATCCAGTTGCTGTTTAATGTCTATTATCTATCTATTATCTATCCAGTTGCTGTTTAATGTCTATTATCTATCCAGTTGCTGTTTAATGTCTATTATCTATCTATTATCTATCCAGTTGCTGTTTAATGTCTATTATCTATCCAGTTGCTGTTTAATGTCTATTATCTATCCAGTTGCTGTTTAATGTCTATTATCTATCCAGTTGCTGTTTAATGTCTATTATCTATCCAGTTGCTGTTTAATGTCTATTATCTATCCAGTTGCTGTTTAATGTCTATTATCTGTCCAGTTGCTGTTTAATGTCTATTATCTATCCAGTTGCTGTTTAATGTCTATTATCTATCCAGTTGCTGTTTAATGTCTATTATCTATCCAGTTGCTGTTTAATGTCTATTATCTATCTATTATCTATCAGTTGCTGTTTAATGTCTATTATCTATCTATTATCTATCCAGTTGCTGTTTAATGTCTATTATCTATCTATTATCTATCCAGTTGCTGTTTAATGTCTATTATCTATCTATTATCTATCCAGTTGCTGTTTAATGTCTATTATCTATCCAGTTGCTGTTTAATGTCTATTATCTATCCAGTTGCTGTTTAATGTCTATTATCTATCCAGTTGCTGTTTAATGTCTATTATCTATCTATTATCTATCCAGTTGCTGTTTAATGTCTATTATCTATCCAGTTGCTGTTTAATGTCTATTATCTATCCAGTTGCTGTTTAATGTCTATTATCTATCCAGTTGCTGTTTAATGTCTATTATCTATCCAGTTGCTGTTTAATGTCTATTATCTATCTATTATCTATCCAGTTGCTGTTTAATGTCTATTATCTATCCAGTTGCTGTTTAATGTCTATTATCTATCTATTATCTATCCAGTTGCTGTTTAATGTCTATTATCTATCCAGTTGCTGTTTAATGTCTATTATCTATCCAGTTGCTGTTTAATGTCTATTATCTGTCCAGTTGCTGTTTAATGTCTATTATCTATCCAGTTGCTATTTAATGTCTATTATCTATCCAGTTGCTGTTTAATGTCTATTATCTATCCAGTTGCTGTTTAATGTCTATTATCTATCTATTATCTATCCAGTTGCTGTTTAATGTCTATTATCTATCTATTATCTATCCAGTTGCTGTTTAATGTCTATTATCTATCCAGTTGCTGTTTAATGTCTATTATCTATCTATTATCTATCCAGTTGCTGTTTAATGTCTATTATCTATCCAGTTGCTGTTTAATGTCTATTATCTATCCAGTTGCTGTTTAATGTCTATTATCTATCTATTATCTATCCAGTTGCTGTTTAATGTCTATTATCTATCTATTATCTATCCAGTTGCTGTTTAATGTCTATTATCTATCCAGTTGCTGTTTAATGTCTATTATCTATCTATTATCTATCCAGTTGCTGTTTAATGTCTATTATCTATCTATTATCTATCCAGTTGCTGTTTAATGTCTATTATCTATCCAGTTGCTGTTTAATGTCTATTATCTATCCAGTTGCTGTTTAATGTCTATTATCTATCTATTATCTATCCAGTTGCTGTTTAATGTCTATTATCTATCCAGTTGCTGTTTAATGTCTATTATCTATCTATTATCTATCCAGTTGCTGTTTAATGTCTATTATCTATCCAGTTGCTGTTTAACGTCTATTATCTATCCAGTTGCTGTTTAATGTCTATTATCTATCCAGTTGCTGTTTAATGTCTATTATCTATCCCTAACCCTAACCCTTTAAACTAACTCCTAACCTTAACCCTTTAAACTAACTCCTAACCTTAACCTTTTAAACTAACTCCTAACCTTAACCCTTTAAACTAACTCTAACCTTAACCCTATAAACTAACCCTAACCTTAACCCTTTAAACTAACTCCTAACCTTAACCCTTTAAACTAACCCCTAACCTTAACCCTTTAAACTAACTCCTAACCGTAACCCTTTAAACTAACTCCTAACCTTAACCCTTTAAACTAACTCCTAACCTTAACCCTTTAAACTAACCCCTAACCTTAACCCTTTAAACTAACTCCTAACCCTTTAAACTAACTCCTAACCTTAACTCTTTAAACGAACTCCTAACCGTAAACCTTTAAACTAACTCCTAACCTTAACCCTTTATTTTAATTTTAATCTTTATTTAACTAGGCATGTCAGTTAAGAACAAATTCTTACCAAAAGGCCTCCTGCGGGAACGTAGGATACATTTAAAAAACAAAATAGGACAAAACACATCACGACAAGAGAGACCTAAGACAACAACATAGCATGGTAGCAATACAACATGGTAGCAACACAACACCACATAAAGAGAGACCTAAGACAACAACATAGCATGGCAGCAACACATAACAACACAACATGGTAGCAATACAACATGACAGCAACATGGTAGCAATACAACATGGTAGCAACACAACATGGTAGCAGCACAAAACATGGTACAAACATTATTGGGCTCAGACAACAGCACAAAGGGAAAGGTAGAGACAACAATACATCATGTGAAGCAGCCACAACAATCTAACCTGAACCCCTAATCCCTAGCTTATCTAACCTTAGCCACCAAGCTAACACCCGTTAAGGTGCTTTAGGTGCCAAGGATTCAGAGGTGTTGTAGCAGTGTGAAGAAGGAGATCCCAAGATGTGAGAACTGTGCAGGATAGGAGTGTAAAGCTGGGATAGAGAACGCACTGTGGGGTTGCCAATGCAGCTGGGGATACAAAGTGCAGAGAGAGAGAGAGAGAGAGAGAGAGAGAGAGAGAGAGAGAGAGAGAGAGAGAGAGAGAGAGAGAGAGAGAGAGAGAGAGAGAGAGAGAGAGAGAGAGAGAGAGAGAGAGAGAGGGAGAGAGAGAGAGAGAGAGTTCACGTGGGGTAGAACGTTTCCTATGCAGGGAGTGAAGAAAGTAGCGGATAGCCCAAGGGTGAGTGATTCAACTGGAAGCACCCCCACTGAGTAGGCCAGAAGTAAGGTTAGATTTCTTGCGTTTGTAGCCATGGTAATCGACTGTACTGCACTGATGGAGCAGAAATCAAAGAAGATATATGAGGTAGTTGCAGCAGCAGAGATTTTAGTGTAGAAGATCTGCAAGGAGTTTAGAGAGGAGGGTTACATCCTCCCAGGCTGATGTCGAGGGACGAAGTAGTGGGAGGTGTACAGGTACAGGGTTAGATAATAGATAGTGTATAGGTGCAGGGTTAGATAATAGATAGTGTATAGGTGCAGGGTTAGATAGTGTATAGGTAGAGGGTTAGATAGTGTATAGGTACACAGTTAGATAGTGTATAGGTACAGGGTTAGATAGTGCATATTGGTGAGGTTTTAATGGGTGTAGGGTTAGTTAGTAGGCCAATTTTTTCAAAAGGTAATGAATTCATACCACAGAATAGTAGGCTGATACACAGCCAATACAGTAGGTGGCGACATGCACCTATAATATTTGTTTGCGGACCGCCATAATAGCAACGAAGAAGAAGAAGCGGCAGAAAATTCACACGAAGAAGAAAAGCCCCTGCTCTTAGTCTTGACTTCGTCGCCACCTAGTGGTCCACAAACACTCTGCAGGGAAGATGAATCATGTGGTTTGTCATGTGATGATAAACAGGAATTGAATTGTAAAAACTTGAAACGGTCAACATTTAGCGAGCAACGACACGATCCTATAGGTGTATATACCTTAAGGTGAGTACGGTTGTGAAATGATGCATGTAAAACATTTAGAAAGTTGAAAACTAGTCATCGCTCGGTTCGGTAGAATTCACCGCTTGTTGCAAAATATCTTTCCGGCCACTCGCTTCAAACTAGCCTGCTGGTGATAACTACATATACAATTATTTAATGTAGCTATCTGAACTCGTTAACATTATACACATGAATACTATTTAGAGATGCAGTTTTAGTCCCTGGTTTAACCTGTGGCAGCTGTGTCTCTTTTTACACAATACTAGAGTAGAAGTGGGCCAGAGCCCGAATTGCAGAGGCGCCTTGTCGACCTGAGACCGTCGCCATGGTGGATTTCCTGGCGGAAAACAACCTGTGTGGTCAGGCGGTGCTGAGGATCGTGTCCCGGGGAAACGCTATCATCGCCGAGCTCCTCCGCCTCTCGGAGTTCATCCCTGCTGTCTTCAGACTCAAAGACAAAAGCGACCAGCAGAAATACGGAGACATCATCTGTGACTTCAGCTACTTCAAGGTGAGATGGGGAGGGGGGGGTTGTCTTGTTCAATGAGTGTGATATGAGATCACAGTGAAAGGACATTGAGGTGCACCTCCTTCGGTAATGGACACACACACCGCCAGTGTCATGGTTAGGCCTTTCCAGTTATCTGATTGTTACCTGTCATCTATGAACTAGATTGTTTAGAATGTGTTATGGCATGATGATGATGATGAAGAAGAACAGGGATAAAACATGAGTAACCCTTTCTCCCCGTTGCCTTCCAGGGTCCAGAGTACTACGACAGTAAGCTAGAAGCCAAACCAGATCTGCAGGATCTGGACGATGAGTTCCGGGAGAACAACCTGGAGATACTCTCACGGTTCTACCTGGCGTTTGAAAGTGTCCACAAGTACATTGTTGATCTAATCAGGTCATACAGAATTGTCTGTCTGCCTGCCTGCTCACCATGCTTTATCTAATCAGCTGTTCTGTCTCCTCACCATGCTTTATCTAATCAGCTGTTCTGTCTCCTCACCATGCTTTATCTAATCAGCTGTCTCTGTCTCCTCACCATGCTTTATCTAATCATCTGTCTCTGTCTCCTCACCATGCTTTATCTAATCAGCTGTTCTGTCTCCTCACCATGCTTTATCTAATCAGCTGTTCTGTCTCCTCACCATGCTTTATCTAACCAGCTGTTCTGTCTCCTCACCATGCTTTATCTAATCAGCTGTTCTGTCTCTGTCTCTCACCATGCTTTATCTAATCAGCTGTTCTGTCTCCTCACCATGCTTTATATAATCAGCTGTTCTGTCTCCTCACCATGCTTTATCTAATCAGCTGTTCTGTCTCTGTTTCCTCACCATGCTTTATCTAATCAGCTGTTCTGTCTCTTCACCATGCTTTATCTAATCAGCTGTTCTGTCTCCTCACCATGCTTTATCTAATCAGCTGTCTCTGTCTCCTCACCATGCTTTATCTAATCAGCTGTTCTGTCTCTGTCTCCTCACCATGCTTTATCTAATCAGCTGTTCTGTCTCTGTCTCCTCACCATGCTTTATCTAATCAGCTGTTCTGTCTCCTCACCATGCTTTATCTAATCAGCTGTCTCTGTCTCCTCACCATGCTTTATCTAATCAGCTGTCTCTGTCTCCTCACCATGCTTTATCTAATCAGCTGTTCTGTCTCTGTCTCCTCACCATGCTTTATCTAATCAGCTGTTCTGTCTCTGTCTCCTCACCATGCTTTATCTAATCAGCTGTTCTGTCTCTGTCTCCTCACCATGCTTTATCTAATCAGCTGTTCTGTCTCTGTCTCCTCACCATGCTTTATCTAATCAGCTGTTCTGTCTCCTCACCATGCTTTTTCTAATCAGCTGTTCTGTCTCCTCACCATGCTTTATCTAATCAGCTGTTCTGTCTCCTCACCATGCTTTATCTAATCAGCTGTCTCTGTCTCCTCACCATGCTTTATCTAATCAGCTGTCTCTGTCTCCTCACCATGCTTTATCTAATCAGCTGTCTCTGTCTCCTCACCATGCTTTATCTAATCAGCTGTTCTGTCTCCTCACCATGCTTTATCTAATCAGCTGTTCTGTCTCCTCACCATGCTTTATCTAATCAGCTGTCTCTGTCTCCTCACCATGCTTTATCTAATCAGCTGTTCTGTCTCCTCACCATGCTTTATCTAATCAGCTGTTCTGTCTCCTCACCATGCTTTATCTAATCAGCTGTTCTGTCTCCTCACCATGCTTTATCTAATCAGCTGTCTCTGTCTCCTCACCATGCTTTATCTAATCAGCTGTTCTGTCTCCTCACCATGCTTTATCTAATCAGCTGTTCTGTCTCTGTCTCCTCACCATGCTTTATCTAATCAGCTGTTCTGTCTCCTCACCATGCTTTATCTAATCAGCTGTCTCTGTCTCCTCACCATGCTTTATCTAATCAGATGTCTGTCTCCTCACCATGCTTTATCTAATCAGCTGTCTCTGTCTCCTCACCATGCTTTATCTAATCAGCTGTTCTGTCTCCTCACCATGCTTTATCTAACCAGCTGTTCTGTCTCTGTCTCCTCACCATGCTTTATCTAATCAGCTGTTCTGTCTCCTCACCATGCTTTATCTAATCAGCTGTTCTGTCTCCTCACCATGCTTTATCTAATCAGCTGTTCTGTCTCCTCACCATGCTTTATCTAATCAGCTGTTCTGTCTCCTCACCATGCTTTATCTAATCAGCTGTTCTGTCTCCTCACCATGCTTTATCTAATCAGCTGTCTCTGTCTCCTCACCATGCTTTATCTAATCAGCTGTTCTGTCTCTGTCTCCTCACCATGCTTTATCTAATCAGCTGTTCTGTCTCCTCACCATGCTTTATCTAATCAGCTGTTCTGTCTCTGTCTCCTCACCATGCTTTATCTAATCAGCTGTCTCTGTCTCCTCACCATGCTTTATCTAATCAGCTGTCTCTGTCTCCTCACCATGCTTTATCTAATCAGCTGTTCTGTCTCCTCACCATGCTTTATCTAATCAGCTGTTCTGTCTCTGTCTCCTCACCATGCTTTATCTAATCAGCTGTTCTGTCTCTGTCTCCTCACCATGCTTTATCTAATCAGCTGTTCTGTCTCTGTCTCCTCACCATGCTTTATCTAATCAGCTGTCTCTGTCTCCTCACCATGCTTTATCTAATCAGCTGTTCTGTCTCTGTCTCCTCACCATGCTTTATCTAATCAGCTGTTCTGTCTCCTCACCATGCTTTATCTAATCAGCTGTTCTGTCTCCTCACCATGCTTTATCTAATCAGCTGTTCTGTCTCCTCACCATGCTTTATCTAATCAGCTGTTCTGTCTCCTCACCATGCTTTATCTAATCAGCTGTTCTGTCTCTGCTTTATCTAATCAGCTGTTCTGTCTCCTCACCATGCTTTATCTAATCAGCTGTTCTGTCTCCTCACTCTTTATCTAATCCTGTTCTGTCTCCTCACCATGCTTTATCTAATCAGCTGTTCTGTCTCTGTCTCACCATGCTTTATCTAATCAGCTGTTCTGTCTCTGTCTCCTCACCATGCTTTATCTAATCAGCTGTTCTGTCTCCTCACCATGCTTTATCTAATCAGCTGTTCTGTCTCCTCACCATGCTTTATCTAATCAGCTGTTCTGTCTCCTCACCATGCTTTATCTAATCAGCTGTTCTCTCTGTCTCCTCACCATGCTTTATCTAATCAGCTGTTCTGTCTCTCTCCTCACCATGCTTTATCTAATCAGCTGTTCTGCTTTATCTAATCAGCTGTCTCTGTCTCCTCACCATGCTTTATCTAATCAGCTGTTCTGTCTCCTCACCATGCTTTATCTAATCAGCTGTCTCTGTCTCCTCACCATGCTTTATCTAATCAGCTGTTCTGTCTCCTCACCATGCTTTATCTAATCAGCTGTTCTGTCTCTGTCTCCTCACCATGCTTTATCTAATCAGCTGTCTCTGTCTCCTCACCATGCTTTATCTAATCAGCTGTTCTGTCTCCTCACCATGCTTTATCTAATCAGCTGTTCTGTCTGTCTCCTCACCATGCTTTATCTAATCAGCTGTGCTTTATCTGTCTGTCTCCTCACCATGCTTTATCTAATCAGCTGTTCTGTCTCCTCACCATGCTTTATCTAATCAGCTGTTCTGTCTCCTCACCATGCTTTATCTAATCAGCTGTTCTGTCTCTGTCTCCTCACCATGCTTTATCTAATCAGCTGTCTCTGTCTCCTCACCATGCTTTATCTAATCAGCTGTTCTGTCTCCTAATCAGCTCACCATGCTTTATCTAATCAGCTGTTCTGTCTCCTCACCATGCTTTATCTAATCAGCTGTTCTGTCTCCTCACCATGCTTTATCTAATCAGCTGTTCTGTCTCCTCACCATGCTTTATCTAATCAGCTGTTCTGTCTCCTCACCATGCTTTATCTAATCAGCTGTCTCTGTCTCCTCACCATGCTTTATCTAATCAGCTGTTCTGTTCCTCATTTATCTAATCAGCTGTTCTGTCTCCTCACCATGCTTTATCTAATCAGCTGTTCTGTCTCTGTCTCCTCACTCATGCTTTTTATCTAATCAGCTGTTCTGTCTCCTCACCATGCTTTATCTAATCAGCTGTCTCTGTCTCCTCACCATGCTTTATCTAATCAGCTGTCTCTGTCTCCTCACCATGCTTTATCTAATCAGCTGTTCTGTCTCCTCACCATGCTTTATCTAATCAGCTGTTCTGTCTCCTCACCATGCTTTATCTAATCAGCTGTCTCTGTCTCCTCACCATGCTTTATCTAATCAGCTGTTCTGTCTCTCACCATGCTTTATCTAATCAGCTGTCTCTGTCTCCTCACCATGCTTTATCTGTCTAATCAGCTGTTCTGTCTCCTCACCATGCTTTATCTAATCAGCTGTTCTGTCTCCTCACCATGCTTTATCTAATCAGCTGTTCTGTCTCCTCACCATGCTTTATCTAATCAGCTGTTCTGTCTCCTCACTTTATCTAATCATGCTTTATCTAATCAGCTGTTCTGTCTCCTCACCATGCTTTATCTAATCAGCTGTTCTGTCTCCTCACCATGCTTTATCTAATCAGCTGTTCTGTCTCTCTCCTCACCATGCTTTATCTAATCAGCTGTTCTGTCTCCTCACCATGCTTTATCTAATCAGCTGTTCTGTCTCCTCACCATGCTTTATCTAATCAGCTGTTCTGTCTCCTCACCATGCTTTATCTAATCAGCTGTTCTGTCTCCTCACCATGCTTTATCTAATCAGCTGTTCTGTCTCCTCACCATGCTTTATCTAATCAGCTGTTCTGTCTCCTCACCATGCTTTATCTAATCAGCTGTTCTGTCTCCTCACCATGCTTTATCTAATCAGCTGTTCTGTCTCCTCACCATGCTTTATCTAATCAGCTGTTCTGTCTCCTCACCATGCTTTATCTAATCAGCTGTTCTGTCTCCTCACCATGCTTTATCTAATCAGCTGTTCTGTCTCTGTCTCCTCACCATGCTTTATCTAATCAGCTGTTCTGTCTCCTCACCATGCTTTATCTAATCAGCTGTTCTGTCTCCTCACCATGCTTTATCTAATCAGCTGTCTCTGTCTCCTCACCATGCTTTATCTAATCAGCTGTTCTGTCTCCTCACCATGCTTTATCTAATCAGCTGTTCTGTCTCCTCACCATGCTTTATCTAATCAGCTGTTCTGTCTCTCACCATGCTTTATCTAATCAGCTGTTCTGTCTCCTCACCATGCTTTATCTAATCAGCTGTTCTGTCTCCTCACCATGCTTTATCTAATCAGCTGTTCTGTCTCCTCACCATGCTTTATCTAATCAGCTGTTCTGTCTCCTCACCATGCTTTATCTAATCAGCTGTTCTGTCTCCTCACCATGCTTTATCTAATCAGCTGTTCTGTCTCCTCACCATGCTTTATCTAATCAGCTGTCTCTGTCTCCTCACCATGCTTTATCTAATCAGCTGTCTCTGTCTCTCAATCAGCTGTCTCTGTCTCTCACCACCTTTATCTAATCAGCTGTTATCTAATCAGCTGTTCTGTCTCCTCACCATGCTTTATCTAATCAGCTGTTCTGTCTCCTCACCATGCTTTATCTAATCAGCTGTTCTGTCTCCTCACCATGCTTTATCTAATCAGCTGTCTCTGTCTCTGTCTCTCACCATGCTTTATGCTGTCACTAATCATGCTTTCTCTCAATGCTTTATCTAATTAGCTGCTGTCTCTGTCTCCTCACTCTAATCAGCTGTCTCTTATCTAATCTAATCAGCTGTCTCTGTCTCCTCACCATGCTTTATCTAATCAGCTGTTCTGTCTGTCTCCTCACCATGCTTTATCTAATCAGCTGTTCTGTCTCCTCACCATGCTTTATCTAATCAGCTGTCTCTGTCTCCTCACCATGCTTTATCTAATCAGCTGTTCTGTCTCCTCACCATGCTTTATCTAATCAGCTGTTCTGTCTCCTCACCATGCTTTATCTAATCAGCTGTCTCTGTCTCCTCACCATGCTTTATCTAATCAGCTGTTCTGTCTCCTCACCATGCTTTATCTAATCAGCTGTTCTGTCTCCTCACCATGCTTTATCTAATCAGCTGTCTCTGTCTCCTCACCATGCTTTATCTAATCAGCTGTCTCTGTCTCCTCACCATGCTTTATCTAATCAGCTGTCTCTGTCTCCTCACCATGCTTTATCTAATCAGCTGTCTCTGTCTCCTCACCATGCTTTATCTAATCAGCTGTTCTGTCTCCTCACCATGCTTTATCTAATCAGCTGTCTCTGTCTCCTCACCATGCTTTATCTAATCAGCTGTTCTGTTCTGTCTCTGTCTCACCATGCTTTATCTAATCAGCTGTCTCTGTCTCCTCACCATGCTTTATCTAATCAGCTGTTCTGTCTCCTCACCATGCTTTATCTAATCAGCTGTTCTTCTGTCTCCTCACCATGCTTTATCTAATCAGCTGTTCTGTCTGTCTCCTCACCATGCTTTATCTAATCAGCTGTTCTTCTGTCTCCTCACCATGCTTTATCTAATCAGCTGTTCTGTCTCCTCACCATGCTTTATCTAATCAGCTGTTCTGTCTTTATCTAATCAGCTGTTCTGTCTGTCTGTCTTTATCTAATCAGCTGTTCTGTCTCCTCACCATGCTTTATCTAATCAGCTGTCTCTGTCTCCTCACCATGCTTTATCTAATCAGCTGTTCTGTCTCCTCACCATGCTTTATCTAATCAGCTGTCTCTGTCTCCTCACCATGCTTTATCTAATCAGCTGTTCTGTCTCCTCACCATGCTTTATCTAATCAGCTGTCTCTGTCTCCTCACCATGCTTTATCTAATCAGCTGTCTCTGTCTCCTCACCATGCTTTATCTAATCAGCTGTTCTGTCTCTGTCTCCTCACCATGCTTTATCTAATCAGCTGTTCTTCTCTCCAGGTATCTGGATGATCTGTATGAAGGAGTTTACATTCAACAGACCCTGGAGACGGTGCTGCTGAATGAGGATGGAAAACAGCTCCTGGTAAAAAAATCACATTTATTTAAATTTTTATTTTGTCTCCTCAAGTCAGTTAAGAATAAATTAGTGTTTTCAATGACGGTTAACTGCCTTGTTCAGGGGCAAAGACAGATTTTTACCTCTGTCAGTTCGGGTCTTCGATCTTTATTTAACAGCTTTCTGTTACTAGTATTATCTAATCGCTGTCAAACAGGGGTTAGGTTAACGCTAACCAGGGGAGAGTGTCCAACGCTGTAACCAGGGTTCCCTGGAACTTTGTATCTAAGATAATTTTATACATTGGATCAGGGGAATGTCAAGGTATGTTCCTGTTCTCGTCTCCTTGGTAACCAGTTTATAATAACGCTCTAAGAAACCATGCTTTTACATCCTTGGTAACCACTATCCTGTTGTCCTGAAGGTATGTTAGATCTCTACCATGTGCTGTTTTGTCCTTGGTGACCAGTGGGGTCCTGTATGTCCTGAAGGTATGTTAGGGTCCTACCATGTGCTGTTTGTCTCCTGGTAACCGATGTCCTGAAAGTATGTTAGAGTCCTACCATGTGCTGTTTGTCTCCTTGGTAACCAGTGTGAGGCGCTGTATCTATATGGAGTCATGCTGTTGGTTATTGACCTTGGTAAGATGGAGGGGAAGGTAGTTAGAGTCCTACATGCTGGTTTGTCTCTACTATGATAGGTATCTGTGTTGTTTGTCTCCTTGGAAACCAGTGTGAGGTACCTGTACGTCTGTAATATAGTCCTATAATACTGTTTGTATCTATTGGTACATCCTTTATACAATCCTTGGTAACCAGTATCTATAATACCTGATAGTATCTATAATACCATGATAGTATCTATAATACTGTGATAGTATCTATAATACTGATAGTATCTATAATACTATGATAGCTATTTAATACTCCTTAATGGTAACCAGTGTGAGGTCCTTTATACAATCCTATTACTATGAGAATCATGTGCTGTTTGTCTCTTGGTACCAGTGTAGTTGTATGTCAGGCTGTTTGTCTCCTTGGTAACCAGTGTGAGACCCTGTAATGGTGTCAGTAATACTATCTGTAATACTACAATACTCCTATAATAGTGTACTGTAGGTACTATCTATAATCCTGTACTATGTAATAATATCTATAATACTGTTTGATAATATCTATAATACTAGTGATATATATATAATACTGTAATACTCTATAATACTGTAGATACTACTCTATAATACTGTATTGTAATCCTTATATACCAGTGTGATAATACTGTAGTACTATCTATAATACTATATGTATCTAGAGTACTACAGTATCTGTTTGTCTCCTAATATGTAGGTCCTGTATGTACTGAATGTAAAGAGTCCTACCATGTGCTGTTTGTCTACTCTATACCAGTGTAATAGTTTGTATGTGAGTCCTGATCTGAGGTATGTAGAGTCCTACCATGTATGTTTGTCTCATTGGAAAGAAAAACAACCATCTGAGTGTGAGGTCCTATGTCCTGTTTGTGTGTCCATACTCTAAGACTCTGAAGGTATGTGACATCTGTAATACTGTTTGTCTCCTTGGAGTACAGTGTGAGGTCTACTGTATGTCCTGATCATGCTGCGGCCAGTCTATCATGTGCTGTTTGATGCTACTTCCAGAGTACCTATGTGTTCTACCTTCATGAGCATGGTGATGGGGTCCTACCATGTGCTGTTTGTCTCCTGGTAACCAGTCTATAACCAGGTAGTATCTATAAGGTATGAGTGTATCCATGTGCTGTATGTCTACCTATCAGTGTCCTGACATCTATAACCAGGTGAATCTGATAGGTTATTGGTAGTGTCTATTATTGTATGTTATTATTGCTGTAGTGTCTATTATAGGTTATTGGTGTTATTATTGTTATTATTGTTATTGTTGTTTTATTATTATTGTTATTATTATTATTATCTATTGTTGCATTATTATTATTGTTATTATTTGTTATTATTGTTATTGTTATTATTATTGTTATTGTTATTATTATTATTGTTATTGTTATTACTATTATTATTATTGTTGTTATTATTGTTATTATTATTGTTGTTATTATTATTATTATTATTGTTATTATTATTATTATTATGATTATTATTATTGTTATTATTATTGTTATTATTATTAGTGTATTATTATTATTGCTGTTATTATTATAATTAGTATATTGTTATTATTACCATGTTGTTATTATTATTATTGTTGTTATTATTATTAAACCATTTGTTTTCTTACCTTTTAAAAGGTGAGTGTATACTATACCCACTGTCATATGGAGTTCTTATTTTATACCCACTTCATATGGAGTCAATCATACTAACCCACTTTCATATGGACCCTTTAATGGTGTCAGTAATAACCCATCTGTAATACTATGGGGGAAAATACTATACTAACTACTATCATATGGAGTGTCATAATAACTACTACTGTCATATGGAGTGTCATACTAACCCACTAGTATCATATGGAGTGATAATACTAACCCATATGTCATATGGAGTGTCTACTAACCCACTGTCATATGGAGTGTCATACTAACCCACTGTCATATGGAGTGTCATATAACCCACTGTCATATGGAGTGTACATACTAACTATACTGTCATATGGAGTATCTCATACTAACCTACAATGTGTCATATGGAGTGTCATACTAACCCACTGTCATATGGAGTGTCATACTAACCCACTGTCATATGGAGTGTCATACTAACCCACTGTCATATGGAGTATCATACTAACCCACTGTCATATGGAGTATCTGTCATACTAACCCACTGTCATATGGAGTGTCATACTAACCCACTGTCATATGGAGTATCATACTAACCCACTGTCATATGGAGTGTCATACTAACCCACTGTCATATGGAGTGTCATACTAACCCACTGTCATATGGAGTGTCATACTAACCCACTGTCATATGGAGTGTCATACTAACCCACTGTCATATGGAGTATCATAATTACTACTGTCATATGGAGTGTCATTCTAACCCACTGTCATATGGATCAGGCTGTCATACTAACCCACTGTCATATGGAGTGTCATACTAACCACTGTCATATGGGAGTGTCATACTAACCCCACTGTCATATGGAGTGTCATACTAACTATTATTACTGTCATATGGATTATTATTGGTGTTGTTATTATTAACCCACTGTCATATGGAGTGTTATACTAACTCCACTGTCATATGGAGTTTCATACTAACCCACTGTCCTCCTAGTTAGTATTAAACACCCCATTGGTTATTATTTTGATTTATTTTACCTTTATTTTACCTTTATTTTACCTTTATTTAACCAGGCAAGTCAGTTAAGAACAAATTCTTATTTTCAATGACGGCCTAGGAACAGTCATTATTAACTGCCTTATTGTTATTATTATTGGAACGACAGATTTGTACCTTGTCAGCTTATTGGGATTTGAACTTGCAACCTGGTTACTTGTTATAACACTATAACCACTAGGCTACCTATCGTTATTGTTATTATTAATATATTATTATTCTTACCATTGTTATTATTATTATAACCAGGGTAGCCTAGTGGTTAGTATTATTGAACTGAATGACATTTCTTACACACTCACTAATGCTATTATATTACATTGTCTTTAATGTTTTATTCAAACTATTTGTATGTTACGATTTGAAAATCTTCTGATTCTCAGATCCATGTTTCCTTTTATGTCTCTAAAGCTGTCCTGTGTCTCCTAAAGCTGTCCTGTGTCTCCTAGTTAAGAACTAAAAATTGTCCTGTGTCTCCTAAAGCTGTCCTGTGTCTCTAAAGCTGTCCTGTGTCTCTAAAGCTGTCCTGTGTCTCTAAAGCTATTATTATTATTATATAAAGCTGTCCTGTGTCTCTAAAGCTGTCCTGTGTCTCTAAAGCTAAAGCTGTCCTGTGTCTCTAAAGCTGTCCTGTGCCTAAAGCTGTCCTGTGTCTTTAAGCTGTCCTGTGTCTCTAAAGCTGTCCTGTGTCTCTAAAGCTGTCCTGTGTCTCTAAAGCTGTCCTGTGTCTCTAAAGCTGTCCTGTGTCTCTAAAGCTGTCCTGTGTCTCTAAAGCTGTCCTGTGTCTCCTAAAGCTGTCCTGTGTCTTACCTAAAGCTGTCCTGTGTCCTCCTAAAGCTGTCCTGTGTCTCTAAAGCTGTCCTGTGTCTCCTAAAGCTGTCCTGTGTCTCTAAAGCTGTCCTGTGTCCCTAAAGCTGTCCTGTGTCTCTAAAGCTGTCCTGTGTCTCTAAAGCTGTCCTGTGTCTCTAAAGCTGTCCTGTGTCTCTAAAGCTGTCCTGTGTCTCTAAAGCTGTCCTGTGTCTCTAAAGCTGTCCTGTGTCCTCCTAAAGCTGTCCTGTGTCTCTAAAGCTGTCCTGTGTCTCTAAAGCTGTCCTGTGTCTCTAAAGCTGTCCTGTCCTGTGTCTCCTAAAGCTGTCCTGTGTCCCCTAAAGCTGTCCTGTCTCTAAAGCTGTCCTGTGTCTCTAAAGCTGTCCTGTGTCTCTAAAGCTGTCCTGTGTCTCTAAAGCTGTCCTGTGTCTCTAAAGCTGTCCTGTGTCTCTAAAGCTGTCCTGTGTCTCTAAAGCTGTCCTGTGTCTCCTAAAGCTGTCCTGCGTGTCTCCTAAAGCTGTCCTGTGTCTCCTAAAGCTGTCCTGTGTCTCCTAAAGCTGTCTGTGTCTCTAAAGCTGTCCTGTGTCTCCTAAAGCTGTCCTGTGTCTCCTAAAGCTGTCCTGTGTCTCTAAAGCTGTCCTGTGTCTCTAAAGCTGTCCTGTGTCTCCTAAAGCTGTCCTGTGTCTCTAAAGCTGTCCTGTGTCTCTAAAGCTGTCCTGTGTCTCTAAAGCTGTCCTGTGTCTCTAAAGCTGTCCTGTGTCTCTAAAGCTGTCCTGTGTCTCTAAAGCTGTCCTGTGTCTCCTAAAGCTGTCCTGTGTCTCTAAAGCTGTCCTGTGTCTCTAAAGCTGTCCTGTGTCTCTAAAGCTGTCCTGTGTCTCTAAAGCTGTCCTGTGTCTCTAAAGCTGTCCTGTGTCTCTAAAGCTGTCCTGTGTCTCTAAAGCTGTCCTGTGTCTCTAAAGCTGTCCTGTGTCTCTAAAGCTGTCCTGTGTCTCCTAAAGCTGTCCTGTGTCTCTAAAGCTGTCCTGTGTCTCCTAAAGCTGTCCTGTGTCTCCTAAAGCTGTCCTGTGTCTCTAAAGCTGTCCTGTGTCTCTAAAGCTGTCCTGTGTCTCTAAAGCTGTCCTGTGTCTCCTAAAGCTGTCCTGTGTCCTGTGTCTCCTAAAGCTGTCCTGTGTCTCTAAAGCTGTCCTGTGTCTCCTAAAGCTGTCCTAAAGCTGTCTCTAAAGCTGTCCTGTGTCCTGTGTCTCTAAAGCTGTCCTGTGTCTCTAAAGCTGTCCTGTGTCTCCTAAAGCTGTCCTGCTGTCTGAAAAAGCTGTCCTGTGTCTCTAAAGCTGTCCTGTGTCTCCTAAAGCTGTCCTGTGTCTCCTAAAGCTGTCCTGTGTCTCCTAAAGCTGTCCTGTGTCTCCCCCAGGTGTCTGCGTACCCTCTGCCTGAGCATCGCAGCACAGCGTTGGCTAACCAGGCTGCCATGCTGTATGTCTGTCTCTACTTCATTCCCTCCATACTTCCAGACTCAACAGGCCAAGATGAGGGAGATAGTGGACAAGTACTTCCCCTGATAACTGGGTGAGAGACTCATCTAAACTCTACTTCCCTGATAACTGGGTGAGAGACTCATCTAAACTCTACTTCCCTGATAACTGGGTGAGAGACTGTATCTAAACTCTACTTCCCTGATAACTGGGTGAGAGACTGTATCTAAACTCTACTTCCCTGATAACTGGGTGAGAGACTGTATCTAAACTCTACTTCCCTGATAACTGGGTGAGAGACTGTGATCTAAACTCTACTTCCCTGATTACTGGGTGAGAGACTGTATCTAAACTCTACTTCTCTGTTAACTGGGTGAGAGACTGACTCTACTTCCCCGATAACTGGGTGAGAGACTGTATCTAAACTCTACTTCCCTGTTAACTGGGTGAGAGACTGACTCTACTTCCCTGATAACTGGGTGAGAGACTGTATCTAAACTCTACTTCCCTGATAACTGGGTGAGACTGGATAACTGGGTGAGAGACTGTATCTAAACTCTACTTCCCTGATTACTGGGTGAGAGACTGTATCTAAACTTCTCTGTTACTGGGTCCCTGATAACTGGGTGAGAGACTGTATCTAATCTCTACTTCCCTGATAACTGGGTGAGAGACTGACTCTACTTCCCTGATAACTGGGTGAGAGACTGACTCTACTTCCCTGATAACTGGGTGAGAGACTGACTCTACTTCCCTGATAACTGGGTGAGAGACTGTATCTAAACTCTACTTCCCTGATTAACTGGGTGAGAGACTGTATCTAAACTCTACTTCCCTGATAACTGGGTGAGAGACTGTATCTAAACTCTACTTCCCTGATAACTGGGTGAGAGACTGTATCTAATCTCTACTTCCCTGAATACTGGGAAAAACATTTAGTACTTGTTTGTCTTGATGCGGTATATTTCCCTCGGCCTCCAGCCATTACGCTCGTTTCAAGTATTGACAATTTCTCCCTCTGCAGGTCATCAGTGTCTACATGGGAATCACTGTGAATCTGGTGGAGGCCTGGGAACCGTATAAAGCTGCGAAGATCGCCCTCAACTACACCCTGGACTCAGCCAATATCAGAGAGCAGGTACGGAGGCGAACGGGCTATACTGACAAAACGTCTACTAACGTGAAATGGTTTTCACTCGGGTTTCCCATCAGGCCTTGCTAGAGACGTGACTCTCCCATCATATCCTTCACAAGTTGTTGTGGAAAATGTGGAAGGTTCGAGGGCCTGCTTATGACCCCCCACTGCCATGTTATAACACCTGTTATAACACCCTATAACCAACCGTACGTCAACCCTCCTCTAGGCCAGTCGTTATTCAGTCAGCATGGAGGGCCTGCTTATGACCCCCCCACTGCCATGTTATAACACCTGTTATAACACCCTATAACCATCCATACTCCAACCCTCCTCTAGGCCAGTCGTTATTCAGTCAGCATGGAGGGCCTGAGGCCACAGATCCAGCAGCTGCTGAAGGAAGGGTTCCTGAGGGAGGAGATCGTCCTGGATAACGTCCCCAAGCTGCTCAACTGTCTCCGGGACTGTAACGTTTCCATACGCTGGCTGATGCTACACACTGCAGACTCAGGTAGGGCCTTCCTGTTGACGTCTAGGTCCATGCATCAAATGGGCTTACTACTGATTTATGGAAGCATTAATAAAGGCCTTATGAAGGGTTCAGGAAGCATCTATAAAGGGTTCAGGAAGCATCTATAAAGGGTTCAGGAAGCATCCATAAAGGGTTCAGGAAGCGTCCATGAAGGGTTCAGGAAGCATCCATGAAGGGTTCATGAAGCATCCATGAAGGGTTCAGGAAGCATCCATGAAGGTTCATGAAGCGTCCATAAAGGGTTCATGAAGCATCCATAAAGGGTTCAGGAAGCATCCATAAAGGGTTCAGGAAGCATCCATAAAGGGTTCAGGAAGCGTCCATAAAGGGTTCAGGAAGCATCCATAAAGGGTTCATGAAGCGTCCATAAAGGGTTCAGGAAGCATCCATGAAGGGTTCAGGAAACGTCCATAAAGGGTTCAGGAAGCGTCCATAAAGGGTTCAGGAAGCGTCCATAAAGGCCTCCATAAAGGGTTCAGGAAGCGTCCATAAAGGGTTCAGGAAGCGTCCATAAAGGGTTCAGGAAGCGTCCATAAAGGGTTCAGGAAGCGTCCATAAAGGGTTCAGGAAGCGTCCATAAAGGGTTCATGGAAGCATCCATAAAGGCCTTATGAAGGGTTCAAAGCGTCCATAAAGGGTTCATGGAAGCGTCCATGAAGGGTTCAGGAAGCGTCCATAAAGGGTTCAGGAAGCGTCCATAAAGGGTTCAGGAAGCGTCCATAAAGGGTTCAGGAAGCGTCCATAAAGGGTTCAGGAAGCGTCCATAAAGGGTTCAGGAAGCATCCATGAAGGGTTCAGGAAGCATCCATAAAGGGTTCAGGAAGCATCTATAAAGGGTTCAGGAAGCAATGAAGGGTTCAGGAAGCATCTATAAAGGGTTCAGGAAGCATCTATAAAGGGTTCAGGAAGCATCTATAAAGGGTTCAGGAAGCATCTATAAAGGGTTCTGGAAGCATCCATATAAGGGTTCAGGAAGCATCCATAAAGGGTTCAGGAAGCATCCATAAAGGGTTCAGGAAGCATCCATAAAGGGTTCAGGAAGCATCCATAAAGGGTTCAGGAAGCATCCATAAAGGGTTCATGAAGCATCCATAAAGGGTTCATGAAGCATCCATAAAGGGTTCATGAAGCATCCATAAAGGGTTCATGAAGCATCCATAAAGGGTTCATGAAGCATCCATAAAGGGTTCAGGAAGCATCCATAAAGGGTTCAGGAAGCATCCATATTCCTTATGAAGGGTTCATGAAGCCTTTTAATTTAGTTTGTTTAAAGTGGGAATGAGAACTAGTATCAAAACTATGCAGGGCTGAACCTCCAGTCGCATCGTATCAGACAGAACCTCCAGTAGAATTGTGTCAGGCTGAACCTCGGGTGTAATCGTGTCGGGCTGAACCTCGGGTGTAATCGTGTCGGGCTGAACCTCTGGTGTAATCGTGTCGGGCTGAACCTCTGGTGCGTGTCGGGCTGAACCTCTGGTGTAATCGTGCCGGGCTGAACCTCTGGTGTAATCGTGCGGGCTGAACCTCTGGTGTAAAGCATCCATGGGGTGAACCTCTGGGTCTGAACCTCTGAATCATCCATTATGTAACGGGTGTAAGCGTGCCGGGCTGAACCTCTGGTGTAATCGTGCCGGGCTGAACCTCTGGTGTAATCGTGCCGGGCTGAACCTCTGGTGTAATCACGCCAGGGCTGAACCTCTGGTGTAATCGTGCCGGGCTGAACCTCTGGTGTAATCGTGCCGGGCTGAACCTCGGGTGTAATCATGCCGGGCTCATGAACCTCCGGTGTAATGGTTCATGATAGTCATCCAGGCGGTGTCACGCCAGGCGCTCCATGTCACGCCAGGTGCTCCTATATCCCGCCAGGCGCTCCTATATCCCGCCAGGTGCTCTATATCCCGCCAGGTGCTCTATATCACGCCAGGTGCTCATATCCCGCCAGGTGCTCCTATAACGCCAGGCCCTATATCCCCGCCAGGCGCTCCTATATCACGCCAGGCGCTCCTATATCACGCCAGGCGCTCCTATATCCGCCAGGCGCTCCTATATCACTCCTATATCCACGCCAGGCGCTCCTATATCCTTTGCCAGGCGCTCTATATCACGCCAGGCGCTCCTATATCACGCCAGGCGCTCCTATATCACGCCAGGCGCTCCTATATCCCGCCAGGCGCTCCTATATCCCGCCAGGCGCTCCTATATCCCGCCAGGCGCTCCTATATCACGCCAGGCGCTCCTATATCCCGCCAGGCGCTCCTATATCACGCCAGGCGCTCCTATATCCGCCAGGCGCTCCTATATCCCGCCAGGCGCTCCTATATCCGCCAGGCGCTCCTATATCACGCCAGGCGCTCCTATATCCCGCCAGGCGCTCCTATATCCCGCCAGGCGCTCCTATATCCCGCCAGGCGCTCCTATATCCCGCCAGGCGCTCCTATATCCCGCCAGGCGCTCCTATATCCCGCCAGGCGCTCCTATATCACGCCAGGCACTCCTATATCACGCCAGGCGCTCCTATATCCCGCCAGGCGCTCCTATATCACACCAGGCGGTACTATATTCCTAAACTGTGTTGTCTTTTCTTCTTGCAGCCTATGATCCCAACAACAAGCGTCTGCGCCAGATCAAAGACCAGGTGATCAACGACTCCAAGTACAACCCCAAGATCCTGTTCCAGGTTCTCCTAGACACCGCCCAGTTTGAGTTCACCCTCAAAGAGGTGAGTCTGAACCGTATCATACATGTCAAGTTGTAATTACACAATAAAATAAAAACACATGTTGGGTCTCTGAATATAAATGGTGAATTCACCATCTGTCCCCCCTGTTTATTTTCCCTCTCAGATGTTCAAGAAGATGCTGTCAGAGAAGCAGCTGAAATGGGAGAGTTATCGAGCTGAGGGATCTGAGAGGATGACCGAGCTGGCTGAGGTCTTCTCTGGGGTCAAGCCTCTAACCAGAGTGGAGAAGAATGGTGAGATGGATGATAGCGGAACTAGCTACGGCATCGAAACACACATAATTACCACAGCTGCTAGTTCGACATTAAAACACACGTAATTACCACAGCTGGTAGTTCGACATTAAAACACACCACACCATAATTACCACAGCTGGTAGTTCGACATTAAAACACACCATAATTACCACAGCTGGTAGTTCGATTAAACACACCATAATTACCACAGCTGCTAGTTCGACATTAAAACACACCATAATTACCACAGCTGGTAGTTCACAATGGACTCCGTACTCTTAATTGTGACTTCTGGTTGGACATCAAAACACTGAAACAGTTGATATGTGGTAGTTACGACATTAAACTGTACACTGATTGGACAAAGCATTAATTAACACCTGCTCTTTCCATTAAAACACACCAGGTGAATCCAGGTGAAAATATGATCCCTTATTGATGACTTCTGGTTAAATCACTCTTGAATGTGTAAACTGTACACTGATTGGACAAAGCATTAGGAACACCTGTTTTCCATGACTTGAGACAATTGAAAGATATGATCCCTTATTGATGTCACTTGTTAAATGCCATGCAGAGGGTAAATGAAGGGGGGTGACAAAGAAGGATTTAAATGCCTTTTGAACGGGGTATGGTAGTAGGTGACGGGCGCCCGGTTTGTGTCAAGAACTGCAACGCTGCTGGGTTTTTCCACACTCAACAGTTTCCCGTGTGTATCAAGACTGGTCCACCACCCAATCGGTGAGAAGCATTGGAGTCGACATGGTCCATCGGTGGGAAGCATTGGAGTCAACATGGTCCACCACCCAATCGGTGAGAAGCATTGGAGTCAACATGGTCCTATCCAATCGGTGAGAAGCATTGAGTCAACATGGTCCTATCGGTGGGAAGCATTGGAGTCAACATGGTCCATCGGTGGGAAGCATTGGAGTCAACATGGTCCTATCGGTGGGAAGCATTGGAGTCAACATGGTCCACCACCCAATCGGTGAGAAGCATTGGAGTCAACATGGTCCTATCGGTGAGAAGCATTGGAGTCAACATGGTCCACCACCCAATCGGTGAGAAGCATTGGAGTCAACATGGTCCTATCGGTGAGAAGCATTGAGTCAACATGGTCCACCACCCAATCGGTGAGAAGCATTGGAGTCAACATGGTCCACCACCCAATCGGTGAGAAGCATTGGAGTCGACATGGTCCACCATCGGTGGGAAGCATTGGAGTCAACATGGTCCACCACCCAATCGGTGAGAAGCATTGGAGTCAACATGGTCCTATCGGTGAGAAGCATTGGAGTCAACATGGTCCTATCGGTGAGAAGCATTGGAGTCAACATGGTCCACCACCCAATCGGTGAGAAGCATTGGAGTCGACATGGTCCTATCGGTGGGAAGCATTGGAGTCAACATGGTCCACCACCCAATCGGTGAAGCATTGGAGTCAACATGGTCCACCACCCAATCGGTGGAAGCATTGGAGTCAACATGGTCCACCACCCAATCGGTGGGAAGCATTGGAGTCAACATGGTCCACCACCCAATCGGTGGGAAGCATTGGAGTCAACATGGTCCACCACCCAATCGGAGGGAAGCATTGGAGTCAACATGGTCCACCACCCAATCGGTGAGAAGCATTGGAGTCAACATGGTCCACCACCCAATCGGTGGGAAGCATTGGAGTCAACATGGTCCACCACCCAATCGGTGGGAAGCATTGGAGTCAACATGGTCCACCACCCAATCGGTGGGAAGCATTGGAGTCAACATGGTCCACCACCCAATCGGTGGGAAGCATTGGAGTCAACATGGTCCACCACCCAATCGGAGGGAAGCATTGGAGTCAACATGGTCCACCACCCAATCGGTGGGAAGCATTGGAGTCAACATGGTCCACCACCCAATCGGTGGGAAGCATTGGAGTCAACATGGTCCACAACCCAATCGGAGGGAAGCATTGGAGTCAACATGGTCCACCACCCAATCGGTGGGAAGCATTGGAGTCAACATGGTCCACCACCCAATCGGGTGGGAAGCATTGGAGTCAACATGGTCCACCACCCAATCGGTGGGAAGCATTGGGTCACTGTACATGGTCAATCGGAGGGAAGCATTGGAGTCAACATGGTCCAACATCCCATTTGAAACGGCACCTTCGGCACCTTGTGGAGTCCTTGGCCCAGGCTCACTGACCATACTGATGTTCTGAGGGGGAAAAGGGGTGCAACTCAATATTAGGAAGGTGTTCCTAATGTTTTGTGTAGTCAGTGTACATGTTCTTAAAAGCTTGTGGCTCACTGTACCATAGCTATTCCTGTTGCAGGCTCACTGTACCATACTTATTCCTGTTGCAGGCTCACTGTCCCATACTTATTCCTGTTGATGGCTCACTGTACCATACTTATTCCTGTTGCAGGCTCACTGTACCATACTTATTCCTGTTGCAGGCTCACTGTACCATACTTATTCCTGTTGATGGCTCACTGTACCATACTTATTCCTGATTCAGGCTCACTGTACCATACTTATTCCTGTTGCAGGCTCACTGTACCATACTTATTCCTGTTTCAGGCTCACTGTACCGTACTTATTCCTGTTGCAGGCTCACTGTACCATACTTATTCCTGATGCAGGCTCACTGTACCATACTTATTCCTGTTTCAGGCTCACTGTACCGTACTTATTCCTGTTGCAGGCTCACTGTACCATACTTATTCCTGTTGCAGGCTCACTGTACCATACTTATTCCTGTTGCAGGCTCACTGTACCATGCTTATTCCTGTTGCAGGCTCACTGTACCATGCTTATTCCTGTTGCAGGCTCACTGTACCATGCTTATTCCTGTTGCAGGCTCACTGTACCATGCTTATTCCTGTTGCAGGCTCACTGTACCATACTTATTCCTGTTGCAGGCTCACTGTACCGTACTTATTCCTGTTGCAGGCTCACTGTACCGTACTTATTCCTGTTGCAGGCTCACTGTACCGTACTTATTCCTGTTGATGGCTCACTGTACCATACTTATTCCTGATGCAGGCTCACTACCATACTTATTCCTGTTGCAGGCTCACTGTACCGTACTTATTCCTGTTGCAGGCTCACTGTACCATACTTATTCCTGTTGCAGGTTCACTGTACCATACTTATTCCTGTTGCAGGCTCACTGTACCATACTTATTCCTGTTGCAGGCTCACTGTACCATACTTATTTCTGTTGATGGCTCACTGTACCATACTTATTCCTGTTGATGGCCATTTTCTGTTGATGGCTCACTGTACCATACTTATTCCTGTTGATGACTCACTGTACAGTACTTATTCCTGTTGATGGCTCACTGTACCATACTTATTCCTGTTGCAGGCTCACTGTACCATACTTATTCCTGTTGCAGGCTCACTGTACCATACTTATTCCTGTTGCAGGCTCACTGTACCATACTTATTCCTGTTGCAGGCTCACTGTACCATACTTATTCCTGTTGCAGGCTCACTGTACCATACTTATTCCTGTTGCAGGCTCACTGTACCATACTTATTCCTGTTGCAGGCTCACTGTACCGTACTTATTCCTGTTGCAGGCTCACTGTACCGTACTTATTCCTGTTGATGGCTCACTGTACCGTACTTATTCCTGATGCAGGCTCACTACCATACTTATTCCTGTTGCAGGTTCACTGTTCCGTACTTATTCCTGTTGATGGCTCACTGTACCATACTTATTCCTGTTGCAATAGTGAAAGCTGATCTCCCTATGCCATACTTCCATTCTAAACGCGCTAGATGTTGATGTGTGTTGTTGACGCGTTGTTGTTGTGTTGGACAGAGAACCTGCAGGCATGGTTCAGGGAGATCTCGTTAGATCGAGTCTCTGAACTACGAGGACTCCACCGCGGCCAGGCAGGAAGACCGTTCAGCTGATACAGGCCCTCGTAGAGGTGAGGCTGGGAAATTCACCGCAAACAACAACGACTAGAACGGGAACAAGACTACAGTTATGTTATCTCTGGGTTACACTCTTAGTGACCGTTACACGGTAACACTATTAGTGACCGTTACATGATCATTATATTACATGGTAACACTCTTAGTGACCATTACATGATCATTATATTTATATTACATGGTAACACTCTTAGTGACCGTTACATGGTAACACTCTTGGTGACCGTTACATGGTAACACTCTTAGTGACCGTTACATGGTAACATGGTAACTCTTAGTGACCGTTACATGGTAACACTCTTAGTGACCGTTACATGGTAACACTCTTAGTGACCATTACATGATCATTATATTACATGGTAACACTCTTAGTGACCGTTACATGGTAACACTCTTAGTGACCGTTACATGGTAACACTCTTAGTGACCGTTACATGGTAACACTCTCAGTGACCGTTATGGTAACACTCTTAGTGACCGTTACATGGTAACACTCTTAGTGACCGTTACATGGTAACACTCTTAGTATTACATGGTAACACTCTTAGTGACCGTTACATGGCAACACTCTCAGTGACCTTTACATGGTAACACTCTCAGTGACCGTTACATGGTAACACTCTTAGTGACCGTTACATGGTAACACTCTTAGTGACCGTTACATGGTAACACTCTTAGTGACCGTTACATGGTAACACTCTTAGTGACCGTTACATGGTAACACTCTTAGTGACCGTTACATGGTAACACTCTTAGTGACCGTTACATGGTAACACTCTTAGTGACCGTTACATGGTAACACTCTCAGTGACCGTTACATGGTAACACTCTCAGTGACCGTTACATGGTCAATACTTCACAGTGATTACATGGTAACACTCTTAGTGACCGTTACATGGCAACACTCTTAGTGACCATTACATCACCTCAGATCATTATATTACATGGTAACACTCTTAGTGACCGTTACATGGTAACACTCTTAGTGACCGTTACATGGTAACACTCTTTGGGTGACCATTACATGGTAACACTCTTAGTGACCGTTACATGGTAACACTCTTAGTGACCGTTACATGGTAACACTCTTAGTGACCGTTACATGGTAACACTCTTAGTGACCGTTACATGGTCATTATGTTACATAGTGATTACATGGTAACACTCTTAGACATTTGTATCCCTTAGATTTGATATACAATGATGCAGCTTTGTCCAAAAATATGTTGTAACTTTTCAGTGAAAAGCTAAACTTTTCTCATGTTCATTCTACCAGCCGAGTGGATAAGAGACTTGGAAGTGTGGAAACAGGAGACTATATAAACCCTGACTTCCTGTCCTCTCCTTACCTATAAACCCTGACTTCCTGTCCTCTCCTTACCTATGAACCTTTCCCTGTCCTCTCTTACCTATAAACCCTGACTTCCTGTCCTCTCCTTACCTATAAACCCTGACTTCCTGTCCTTACTATGAACCTGACTTTTACCTGTAAACACTGACTTCCTGTCCTCTCCTTACCTATAAACACTGACTTCCTGTCCTCTCCTTTACCAATATACCCTGATTTCTGTCCTCTCCTTACCTATAAACCCTGACCTTCCTCTCCCTTACCTATAAACCCTGATTTCCTGTCCTCTTTATAAACCCTTTTCCTGTCCTCCTCTTACCTATAAACCCTGATTTCCTGTCCTCTCCTTACCTATGAACCATGATTTCCTGTCCTCTCCTAAACCTGACTTACCTATGAACCCTGACTTAAGCCTGTTCCTGTTCTCCCCTATGACCATTTCCTGGATACCCTGACTTCCTGTCCTCTCCCCTATACCTATAAACCCTGACTTCCCTCTCCTTACCTATGAACCATGATTTCCTGTCCTCTAAGCTTACCTATATAGCCTGACTTCCTGTCCTCTCCTTACCAATAACCTATGAACCTGACTTCCTGTCCTCTCCTTACCAATAAAACCCTGACTTCCTCTCCTATACCAATAAACACTGACTTCTTGTCCTCTTTTTTTACCTGTGCTCAGGTTCAAGAGTTCCACCAGTTGGACCTCCAACCTATGACTTCCTGTCCTCTCCTTAGGTGTTCCTGTCAGTTCCTGGCTGACACCAGGAAGTTCCTTCACCTAGATGATCCAGGACCATCAACATCAACCTATGGATTTCCTGTCCTCTCCTTAGGAGGTTCTGATCACCATGCCCTGAGATAGTAGGAGACTTCTGTCCTACGCATGGCAGATCATAGACAGGTAGGGGTTATGAATGGGTTATGAATGGGTTATGAATGGTCCTGATCACCATGCAGATAGTAGGAGACCTGTCCTACGCATGGCAGATCATAGACAGGTAGGGGTTATAAATGGGTTATAAATGGGGTTATGTATGGTTATAAATGGGTTATGAATCACCATGCAGATAGTAGGAGACCTGTCCTACGCATGGCAGATCATAGACAGGTAGGGGTTATGAATGGGTTATGAATGGTCCTGATCACCATGCAGACAGTAGGAGACCTGTCCTACGCATGGCAGATCATAGACAGGTAGTGGTTATAAATGGGTTATAAATGGTCCTGATCACCATGCAGATAGTTGGAGACCTGTCCTACGATGGCAGATCATAGACAGGTAGGGGTTATGAATGGGGTTATGAATGGGTCCTGATCACCATGCAGATAGTAGGAGACCTGTCCTACGCATGGCAGATCATAGACAGGTAGTGGTTATGAATGGTCCTGAATGGTCCTGATCACCATGCAGATAGTAGGGAGACCTGTCCTACGCATGGCAGATCATAGACAGGTAGTGGTTATGAATGGTCCTGAATGGTCCTGATCACCATGCAGATAGTAGGAGACCTGTCCTACGCATGGCAGATCATAGACAGGTAGGGGTTATAAATGGGTTATGGTCCTGATCACCATGCAGATAGTAGGAGACCTGTCCTACGCATGGCAGATCATAGACAGGTAGGGGTTATAAATGGGTTATAAATGGGTTATGAATGGTCCTGATCACCATGCAGATAGTTGGAGACCTGTCCTATGCATGGCAGATCATAGACAGGTAGGGTTATAAATGGGTTATGAATGGTCCTGATCATCATGCAGACAGTAGGAGACCTGTCCTATGCATGGCAGATCATAGACAGGTAGGGGCAGACGGTTATAAATGGGTAAATGGGTTATGAATGGTCCTGATCACCATGCAGACAGTAGGAGACCTGTCCTATGCATGGCAGATCATAGACAGGTAGGGGTTATAAATGGGTTATGAATGGTCCTGATCACCATGCAGACGGTAGGAGACCTGTCCTGCGCATGGCAGATCATAGACAGGTAGGGGTTATAAATGGGTTATTTGTGGGTTATAAATGGGTTATGAATGGTCCTGATCACCATGCAGATAGTAGGAGACCTGTCCTACGCATGGCAGATCATAGACAGGTAGTGGTTATAAATGGGTTATGAATGGTGTCCTGATCACCATGCAGACAGTAGGAGACCTGTCCTGATCACCATGCAGATAGGCAGATCATATGACAGGTAGGGGTTATAAATGGGTTATGTATGGTCCATGCATCACCATGCAGATATAGGAGACCTGAATGGTCCTATGCATGGCAGATCATATGGACAGGTAGGGGTTATAAAATGGGTTATGTAGACAGTGGTCCTGATCACCATGCAGATAGTAGGCAGACCTGTCCTACGCATGGCAGATCATAGACAGGTAGGGGTATAAATGGGTTATGAATGGTCCTGATCACCATGCAGACAGTAGGAGACCTGTCCTATGTATGTGTGTTATGAATGGCATGGCAGATCATAGACAGGTAGGGTTATAGATGGGTTATAAATGGGTTATAAATGGGTTATTTGAATGTTTTTCTGATCACCATGCAGATCATGTAGGAGACCTGTCCCATCCATGGCAGATCATAGACAGGTAGGGGTTATAAATGGGTTATGTATGGTCCTGATCACCATGCAGACAGTAGGAGACCTGTCCTATGCATGGCAAGATCATAGACAGGTAGGGGTTATAAATGGGTTATGAATGGTCCTGATCACCATGTTTCCAGTTGCACCTGCCTCTGCTGCGTATCAACCAGGCCAGTCAGATCTGCTCAGGTCTCATCAGGTAGGTTATAAATGGTGACCTATGTATGTGTTATGAATGGCCCTGATCACCATGAAATCTGAACCCAGGGAGACTCTAACCTGGTCCCCAGATAGAACCCAGCCCCTAGTCTCTACTCTCTACCCCAGGGAGACTAACCCAGGGAGACGCTACCTGGTCAAAGCCCCCCTACGAAATATATAAATGTTCCATTTGGAATGTTTTCTCTGGTTGTTTTCCCCAGCTTCCTGGTCCTATCATACCCCCAGGAGAGTATCAGAGTGAACCCATCCATGGTGACTACTCTCTCTACCCCCCAGCCCCCTAGTCCCTACTCTCTATCCCCAGCCCCTAGTTCACTCTCTGCTCCCAGCAACCTTCCAGTCAACCATTCACTACTCGTACACAAACAGTAATATTCAGCACACAGGTTCATCCCGTAAAACAAGGGAAAAAGGGTATTTCCTGTTTTTGAAAACATGCGGTCTGTAACGCGTGTTGTTATTGATCCGTGTTTCCAGTTGGCGTCTGCGTTGGACCTGCCTCTGCTGCGTATCAACCAGGCCAACAGTCCAGATCTGCTCAGTGTCTCTCAGTTCTACTCCCCAGGAACTGTGACCTACGTCAGAAAGGTATGATCCCGGAGTCTCTACGCTCCCAGCCCCCCTTGTCTCTACCCCAGCCCCCTAGTCTCTACTCTCTACAGCCCCCTAGTCTCTCTACCCCAGCCCCATAGTCTCTACCTCTACCCCAGTCCTAGTCTCTACTCTCTACCCCCAGCCCCTAGTCTCTACTCTCTACCCCCAGCCCCATAGTCTCTACTCTCTACCCCCAGCCCCCTAGTCTCTACTCTCTACCCCCAGCCCCCTAGTCTCTAATCTCTACCCCCAGCCCCATAGTCTCTACTCTCTACCCCAGCCCCCTAGTCTCTACCTAGCCCCTAGTCTCTACTCTCTACCCCCAGCCCCATAGTCTCTACTTTCTACCCCCAGTCCCCTAGTCTCTACTTCTACCCCAGCCCCCTAGTCTACTCTACCCCCATTCCCCTAGTCTCTACCTCTACCCCCAGCCCCTAGTCTCTACTTTCTACCCCCAGCTCCCATAGTCTCTACTCTCTACCCCCAGCCCCTAGTCTCTACTCTCTACCCCCCAGCCCCTAGTCTCTACTCTCTACCCCCAGCCCCCTAGTCTCTACTTTCTACCCCAGCCCCTAGTCTCTACTCTCTACCCCCAGCCCCTAGTCTCTACTCTCTACCCCTGGCCCCCTAGTCTCTACTCTCTACCCCCTAGTCTCTACTCTCTACCCCCAGCCCCTAGTCTCTACTCTCTACCCCCAGCCCCTAGTCTCTACTCTCTACCCCCATTCCCCTAGTCTCTGCCCCCAGCCCCCTCTCTACCCTCTAGCCCCTCCCCTAGTCTCTACTCTACCCCCAGCCCCCTAGTCTCTACTCTCTACCCCCAGCCCCTAGTCTCTACTCTCTACCCCCAGCCCCCTAGTCTCTCTACTCTCTACCCCCAGCCCCCTAGTCTCTACTCTCTACCCCCAGCCCCTAGTCTCTACTCTCTACCCCCAGCCCCTAGTCTCTACTCTCTACCCCCAGCCCCCTAGTCTCTACTCTCTACCCCAGCCCCTAGTCTCTACTCTCTGCCCCCAGCCCCCTAGTCTCTACTCTCTACCCCCAGCCCCCTAGTCTCTACTCTCTACTCCCCCCCTAGTCTCTACTCTCTACCCCAGCCCCCTAGTCTCTACTCTCTACCTCCCAGCCACCTAGTCTCTACTCTCTACTCCCAGCCCCTAGTCTCTACTCTCTACCCCCAGCCCCTAGTCTCTACTCTCTGCCCCCTACTCTATACCCCCAGCCCCCTAGTCTCTACTCTCCCTAGTCTCTACCTCTACCCCCAGCCCCTAGTCTCTACTCTCTACCCCCAGCCCCTAGTCTCTACTTTCTCTCTAGCTCTATACCCCCAGTCCCCTAGTCTCTACTCTCTACCCCCCAGCCCCTATACCCCCAGCCCCTAGTCTCTACCCCCAGCCCCTAGTCTCTACTCTCTACCCCCAGCCTCTAGTCTCTACTCTCTGCCCCTACTCTATAACCCCAGCCCCCTAGTCTCTACTCTATACCCCCCAGCCCCCTAGTCTCTACTCTCTGCCCCAGTCTCTACTCTCTACCCCCAGCCCCTAGTCTCTACTCTCTACTCTATACCCCCAGCCCCCTAGTCTCTACTCTCTACTCTATACCCCCAGCCCCTAGTCTCTACTCTCTACTCTATACCCCAGCCCCTAGTCTCTACTCTCTGCACCCTAGTCTCTACTCTCTACCCCCAGCCCCTAGTCTCTACTCTCTACCCCCCAGCCCCCTCTAGTCTCTAGTCTCTCTGCCCTCTAGTCTCTACTCTCTACCCCCAGCCCCCTAGTCTCTACTCTCTACCCCCAGTCCCCTAGTCTCTACTCTCTACCCCCAGCCACCTCTAGTCTCTACTCTACCCCCAGTCCCTGCTAGTCTCTACTCTCCCTCTACAGATCATCATCCCTAGTCTCTGCTCTCTACCTCCACTAGTCTCTCCCTGAGAGCTCTCTCTACCCCAGCAGATCCTAGTTGTCTCCTCTGCCCCCTAGTCTCTACTCTCTACCCCCAGCCCCTAGTCTCTACTCTCTCTGCCCCACTAGCCAGATCTAGTCTCTACTCTCTGCCCCTAGTCTCTACTCTCTACCCCACTAGTCCCCTAGTCTCTACTCTCTCTGCCCCAGCACCTAGTCTCCCCTGAGAGCTCTCTACCCCAGCAGATCATCCCTAGTCTCCTCTCTCTCCCAGCAGATCATCCTAGTCTCTTGCTCTCTACCCCACTAGTCAGATCCCTAGTCTCTCCTCTACCCCCCCATCCCTGAGCCTCTCTACCCCACTAGGTGTTACAGATCATCCCTAGTCTCTACCCCAGCAGATCCCTAGTCTCTACTCTCCACCCCCAGATCCCCTAGTCTCTACTCTCTACCCCCAGTCCCCGTTGTTTCCTACTCTCCACTACAGATCATCCCTGAGATCATGTTGTCTCCTCTACTCTCCACTAGGTGTTACAGATCATCCCTGAGAGCATGTTGTCTCCTCTACTCTCCACTAGGTGTTACAGATCATCCCTGAGAGCACGTTGTCTCCTCTACTCTCCACTAGGTGTTACAGATCATCCCTGAGATCACGTTGTCTCCTCTACTCTCCACTAGGTGTTACAGATCATCCCTGAGAGCACGTTGTCTCCTCTACTCTCCACTAGGTGTTACAGATCATCCCTGAGAGCACGTTGTCTCCTCTACTCTCCACTAGGTGTTACAGATCATCCCTGAGAGCACGTTGTCTCCTCTACTCTCCACTAGGTGTTACAGATCATCCCTGAGAGCACGTTGTCTCTCTACTCTCCACTAGGTGTTACAGATCATCCCTGAGAGTTTGTCTCCTCTACGTTGTCTCCTCTACTCTCCACTAGGTGTTACAGATCATCCCAGAGAGCATGTTGTTTCCTCTACTCTCCACTAGGTGTTACAGATCATCCCAGAGAGCATGTTGTCTCCTCTACTCTCCACTAGGTGTTACAGATCATCCCTGAGAGCTTGTCTCCTCTAACTAGGTGTTACAGATCATCCCTGAGAGCACGTTGTCTCCTCTACTCTCCACTAGGTGTTACAGATCATCCCCGAGAGCACGTTGTCTCCTCTACTCTCCACTAGGTGTTACAGATCATCCCCGAGAGCACGTTGTCTCCTCTACTCTCCACTAGGTGTTACAGATCATCCCCGAGAGCACGTTGTCTCCTCTACTCTCCACTAGGTGTTACAGATCATCCCCGAGAGCACGTTGTCTCCTCTACTCTCCACTAGGTGTTACAGATCATCCCTGAGGCATGTTGTCTCCTCTACTCTCCACCAGCATCCCTGAGAGCATTTGTCTCTCTACTCTCCACTAGGTGTTACAGATCATCCCTGAGAGCACGTTGTCTCCTCTACTCTCCACTAGGTGTTACAGATCATCCCTGAGAGCACGTTGTCTCCTACTCTCCACTAGGTGTTACAGATCATCCCGAGCATGTTGTCTCCTCTACTCTTCACTAGGTGTTACAGATCATCCCTGAGAGCATGTTGTCTCCTCTACTCTCCACTAGGTGTTACAGATCATCCCCGAGAGCATGTTCACCTCCTTGGCTAAGATCATCCAGCTGCAGATCCATGCCATCGTGGAGGTTCCCACCAGACTGGACAAGGACAAGCTGAAGGACTACGCCCAGCTGGGGGCTCGCTACGAGGTCAGAGGTCGTTTTAGAGACGGCTTATGGTCTCTGTGTGTCGGAAGAGCATGGCGCCATGGCGACAAGGTTGCGGGTTTGATTCCCGCTGGGGCCTCCCAATAGAAAAATGTATGCACACATGACTGTTAGGGTCTTTGTATAAAAGTATCTGCTAAATGGCAGATGTAGTGACTATAACTAGGACCTATAGTATAACTAGGACCTATAGTAGTGACTATAACTAGGACCTATAGTATAACTAGGACCTATAGTAGTGACTATAACTAGGACCGATAGTAGTGACTATAACTAGGACCTATAGTATAACTAGGACCTATAGTATAACTAGGACCTATAGTAGTGACTATAACTAGGACCTATAGTAGTGACTATAACTAGGACCTATAGTAGTGACTATAACTAGGACCTATAGTAGTGACTATAACTAGGACCTATAGTAGTGACTATAACTAGGACCTATAGTAGTGACTATAACTAGGACCTATAGTAGTGACTATAACTAGGACCTATAGTAGTGACTATAACTAGGACCTATAGTAGTGACTATAACTAGGACCTATAGTAGTGACTATAACTAGGACCTATAGTACTATAACTAGGACCTATAGTATAACTAGGACCTATAGTAGTGACTATAACTAGACTATAAGTAACTAGGACCTATAGTATAACTAGGACCTATAGTAGTGACTATAACTAGGACCTATAGTAGTACTATAACTAGGACCTATAGTAGTGACTATAACTAGGACCTAGGACCTATAGTATAAACTAGGACCTATAGTAGTGACTATAACTAGGACTATAACTATAGTAGTGACTATAACTAGGACCTATAGTAGTGACTATATAAGTATAGGACCTATAGTAGTGACTATAACTAGGACCTATAGTATAACTAGGACCTATAGTAGTGACTATAACTAGGACTATAACTATAGTATAACTAGGACCTATAGTAGTGACTATAACTAGGACCTATAGTAGTATAACTAGGACCTATAGTAGTGACTATAACTAGGACCTATACTATAACTAGGACCTATAGTAGTGACTATAACTAGGACCCTATAGTAGTGACTATAACTAGGACCTATAGTAGTGACTATAACTAGGACCTATAGTATAACTAGGACCTATAGTAGTGACTATAACTAGGACCTATAGTATAACTAGGACCTATAGTAGTGACTATAACTAGGACCTATAGTATAACTAGGACCTATAGTAGTGACTATAACTAGGACCTATAGTATAATAACTAGGACCTATAGTAGTGACTATAACTAGGACCTATAGTATATAACTAGGACCTATAGTAGTGACTATAACTAGGACCTATAGTAGTGAATAACTAGGACCTATAGTAGTGACTATAACTAGGACCTATAGTAGTGACTATAACTAGGACCTATAGTAGTGACTATAACTAGGACCTATAGTAGTGACTATAACTAGGACCTATAGTATAACTAGGACCTATAGTAGTGATATATAACTAGGACCTATAGTATAACTATAGTAGTGACTATAACTAGGACCTATTGTAGTGACTATAACTAGGACCTATAGTAGTGATATTAGGACCTATAGTAGTGACTATAACTAGGACCTATAGTAGTGACTATAACTAGGACCTATAGTAGTGACTATAACTAGGACCTATAGTAGTGAATAACTAGGACCTATAGTAGTGACTATAACTAGGACCTATAGTATAACTAGGACCTATAGTAGTGACTATAGTAGTGACTAGGACCTATAGTAGTGACTATAACTAGGACCTATAGTAGTGACTATAACTAGGACCTATAATTAGTGACTATAACTAGGACCTATAGTAGTGACTATAACTAGGACCTATAGTATAATAACTAGGACCTATAGTAGTGACTATAACTAGGACCTATAGTAGTGACTAACTAGGACCTATAGTAGTGACTATAACTAGGACCTATAGTAGTGACTTATAACTAGGACCTATAGTAGTGACTATAACTAGGACCTATAGTAGTGACTATAACTAGGACCTATAGTATAACTAGGACTATAGTAGTGACTATAGTAGTAGTGACTATAACTAGGACCTATAGTATAACTAGGACTAGTAGTGACTATAACTAGGACTTATGGTAGTGACTATAACTAGGACCTATAGTAGTGACTATAACTAGGACCTATAGTATAACCAGGACCTATAGTTTATAACCCTATAGTAGTGACTATAGCATAGGACCTATAGTATAACTAGGACCTAACTATAACTAGGACCTATAGTATAACTAGGACCTATAGTAGTGACTATAACTAGGACCTATAGAAGTGACTATAACTAGGACCTATAGTAGTAATATAACTATGACCTATAGTAGTGACTATAACTAGGACCGTATAACTAGGACCTATAGTAGTGACTCTAGGACTCAGGACCTATAGTAGTGACTATAACTAGGACCTATAGTAGTAACTGTGGACCTATAGTAGTGACTATAGCGGACCTATAGTAGTGACTATAACTAGGACCTATAGTAGTGACTATAACTAGGACGTAGTGACTATAACTAGGACCTATAGTAGTGACTATAACTAGGACCTATAGTAGTGACTATAACTAGGACCTATAGTAGTGACTATAACTAGGACCTATAGTTCTGGACCTATAGTAGTGACTATAACTAGGACCTATAGTAGTGACTATAACTAGGACCTATAGTAGTGACTATAACTAGGACCTATGGTAGTGACTATAACTAGGACCTATAGTAGTGACTATAACTAGGACCTATAGTAGTGACTATAACTAGGACTATAGTAGTGACTATAACTAGGACCGATAGTAGTGACTATAACTTAGGAGCCAGAAGTTTCCCTGGTTCCTGGCCCCTAACTGAGCAGAGGGAGCAGATGCTCACTGTCTCCCCCAACCGTTCCTCTCTGGCTCAAGGAACAGTGTTCTGTGAAGGCAGTGTTCTGCAGCAGTGTTCTGCGAGAGGCAGTGTTCTGTGAGAAGGCAGTGTTCTGTGAGAGCGCGTTCTGTGAGAGCGTCCTGTGAGCGTCCTGTGAGCAGCGTCTGAGCGTCACTGTGAGGTCCTGTGAGGCAGCGTTCTGTGAGAGCAGCGTTCTGTGAGAGGCAGCGTCCTGTGAAAACGCGTTCTGTGAGAAACAGCGTCCTGTGAAGGCAGCGTCCTGTGAAGGCAGCGTCCTGTGAGAAACCGTCCTGTGAGCGCGTTCTGTGAGAGAGTAGTAGGTTTTCTACAGCTGGTGTCCAGGACTTTTTATTTTGTTCCTGATTTTCTCACAGGTTACCAAACTCACCCACGCCATCTCCATCTTTACTGAAGGGATTCTGATGATGAAGGCGACGCTGGTTGGAATCATCAAGGTCGTTTTTAAAGCTAAAACTGTTTTTTGCAACTGTTGTTTTTAGATATATTGACGGCAGTGTGGCCTAGTGGTTAGATGCGTTGTGATATGACATGCTATTCTATAAAATAATTTTCTCCGTAATTAATATAACCTGGACTGAGCTGACATGTAATTAACTGTCATTCGGGGCACCACAAAATAAATTTAAGAGCTGTTATCCCACTGTTAAACTCTTATAGACCTAGTAATATTGTAAAATAGCAGTCAATATTTTTTCTTAACTGACTTCAGCCTAGTTAAATTGTAATGATTAAAATAAAATAAAAATATGGTTTATATTTGAGAAAATGTGTGTTTAAATGCATTTCTTACCTTTTTAAATGTTGTGTCTTCAGGTGGATCCCAAGCAGCTCCTGGGAAGATGGTATCAGGAAGGAGTTGGTGAGAAGAGTAGCCTCGCTCTACACAAAAAGGACTTATCTATAACCCCAAGGCTAAGGTGAGATAGTAGCCTGTGCTCTCTACACAAAGTACTTATTCTTCAGAATATTACCATTTCCATCACCTGGTAAAGACCAGTGAGTTGCATGTAGCTGAAGGAGTGTTACAGAATATTAATGTCATTTCTCATCACCTGGTACAGACCAGTGAGATGAAGCTGAAGGAGTGTTACAGAATACTAATGTCTTTCTCATAACCTGGTACAGTTTGAGCTGCTGAAGCTATGGCGGCTCACCATGGATGGATTCACTACCGGTCTTCAGTAATAAGATTAAAGTTCTCATCACCTGGCCTGAAGACTGGCAGGAGAGTTGGCAACGTTCTGGAGCAGGAGTGTAACAGAACCATTAATGTCCATTTCCTCATTACCTGGTACAGACCAGTGAGTTGAATGATATCTCGAAGGAGGGCGTTTCTAGGTTTTAGTCACATGACTTCCCTTCTCAGTGGGTCTGGTTGATTCCTTGAGTTCTTATGAAAACCCACAATCTCTCTTTCTCAGTGGGTCATTTCTCATCTCCTGGTTCATAGTCACATTTAGTTGAACAACTGGGGGTGATTCCTTGATAACTCTGATGTCAATGACTCTTCACACTGGTACAGACCAGTTGATTTTATGTCCTTTCATCATATGAGAATGTCAGATGACAACCTCCAGTGGATCATATTCCTCGTACCCCTTTCTATTGGTCACATTACCAGGATCTGGTTCATTTCCCTCCACGGCCTGATGTTCTGGCAGAATCTCTTTTCACTGGGTCTGTTGATTGCAAATCTCTTTTCTATAGTCAGGAGTGAACTCTTTCTCACTGGGGAAGAAGGTTTTGACCCCTTTTTATATATAGTCACATGACCTCTTTCTCAGTGGGTCTGGTTGATTCCTTGGGCCAGTATATTGCTAGATCAAATATGAGCTCACCAGGTAAAAAGATCAGTCTTTCTCACTGGGTCTGTTGATTCCTCGTATAGGCCTTTCTTTATATATAGTCACATGACCTTTTCTTAGTGGGTCTGGTTAAATAAAGATTCCTAAAATAAAAATATATGTTTATATTTGATAAAATGTCACATGTCTTACCTCTTTCTTACTGGGTCTTCAGGTGGATCCCAAGTATCTCCTTTCAGGAAGGAGTTGGTCACATGACCTCTTTCTACACAAGGTCTGGTTGATTCCTCGTATCTCCTTTCTATATATATAGTCACATGACGCTCTTTCTCACTACTTCTTCTTGATTCCTTGTATGTCATTTCTCATCACCTGGTACACATGACCTCTTTCTCGAGCTGAAGGAGTGTTACAGAATATTAATGTCATTTCTCATCACCTAGTCACAGACCTCTTTGAAGCTGAAGTGGTGTTACAGAATATGATTCATTTCTCATCACCTGGTACAGACCAGTGATAGTCACAAGGAGATGGCGGCCCCATGGATTTCTCAGTGGGTCTGGTTGATTCCTTGTATCCCCTTTATACGGCCTGAAGATCTGGTCACATGACCTCTTTCTCAGTGGGCAGGTTGTATTCCTACGCATCCAAGGTTTCCTTTTTATATGGTCACATGACCTCTTTCTCAGTGGGTCTGGTTGATTCCTTGTATCCCCTTTCTATATATATAGTCACATGACCTCTTTCTCAGTGGGTCTGGTTGATTCCTTGTATCCCCTTTCTATATATAGTCACATGACCTCTTTCTCACTGGGTCTGGTTGATTCCTTGTATCTCCTTTTTCTATATATATATAGTCACATGACCTCTTTCTCACTGGGTCTGGTTGATTCCTTGTGTCCCCTTTTTCTATATAGTCACATGACCTCTTTCTCACTGGGTCTGGTTGATTCCTTGTGTCCCTTTCTATATATATAGTCACATGACTTCAACTATGACAGACACAATGAGAAGAAAAATCCAGAAAATCACATTGTAGGATTTTTTATGAATTTATTTGCAAATGATGGTGGAAAATGAGTAAGAGGCTATATACAGTAGAGGGCTCTATACAGTAGAGGGGCTCTATACGGTAGAGGGGCTCTATACGGTAGAGGGGCTCTATACAGTAGAGGGGCTCTATACGCAGTAGAGGGGCTCTATACGCGTAGAGGGGGCTCTATACGCGGTAGAGAGGGCTCTATACGCGGTAGAGGGGCTCTATACGCGGTAGAGGGGCTCTATACGCGGTAGAGGGGGCTCTATACGCGGTAGAGGGGGCTCTATACGCGGTAGAGGGGCTCTATACGCGGTAGAGGAGCTCTATACGCGGTAGAGAGGGCTCTATACGCGGTAGAGAGGGCTCTATACGCGGTAGAGGGGCTCTATACGCGGTAGAGGGGCTCTATACTGGTAGAGGGGCTCTATACAGTAGAGGGGCTCTATACAGTAGAGGGGCTCTATACGCGTAGAGGGGCTCTATACGCGGTAGAGGGGGCTCTATACGCGGTAGAGGGGCTCTATACGCGGTAGAGGGGCTCTATACGCGGTAGAGGGGGCTCTATACGCGGTAGAGGGGGCTCTATACGCGGTAGAGGGGCTCTATACGCGGTAGAGGGGCTCTATACGCGGTAGAGGGGCTCTATACGCGGTAGAGGGGCTCTATACGCGGTAGAGGAGGCTCTATACGCGGTAGAGGGGCTCTATACGCGGTAGAGGGGCTCTATACGCGGTAGAGGGGGCTCTATACGCGGTAGAGGAGGCTCTATAGTAGAGGGCGCGGTAGAGAGGCTCTATACGCGTGATAGAGGGGCTCTATACGCGGTAGAGGGGCTCTATACGCGGTAGAGGGGCTCTATACGCGGTAGAGGGGCTCTATACGCGGTAGAGGGGCTCTATACAGTAGAGGCTATATACAGTAGAGAGGCTATATACAGTAGAGAGGCTATATACAGCAGAGAGGCTATATACAGCAGAGAGGCTATATACAGCAGAGAGGCTATATACAGCAGAGAGGCTATATACAGCAGAGAGGCTATATACAGCAGAGAGGCTATATACAGCAGAGAGGCTATATACAGCAGAGAGGCTATATACAGCAGAGAGGCTATATACAGCAGAGAGGCTATATACAGCAGAGAGGCTATATACAGTAGTGGGGCTATATACAGTAGAGAGGCTATATACAGCAGAGAGGCTATATACAGCATATATTAGCTGGTTGAATCAGGTTAGTTATATCTGGGGGTTGGATTGAAAACCTACAGGAGAGTAGCTCTCCAGAGACAGGGTTGGGAGAGCTCTGGTTTCAATAATATACGTACTATTTAAACGGCTAATGTTCACCTCTTTGTGTTTCTTAGATTCAGGATTGGCAGAGTGTCTACCAGTCGACCCATATCCCCATACCCAAGTTCCCCGCGGTCGATGAGTCAGCCACCTTCATCGGACGACTCTGTAGAGAGATCCTCCGCATCACAGACCCCAAGTAGGTATCTCTCTCCATGTCACCTTGGTGGCATCAGTCTGTTAGCTTGTATCTACACTACCTACTCATTCAAGGGTATTTATTTATTTAAAAAAAAAACTATTTTCTACATTGTAGAATAATAGTGAAGACATCAACACTATGAAATAACACATGGAATCATATACTAACCTGACAAAAAAAAATGTAATAGCCACCTTTTGCCTTGATGACAGCTTCAAACACTCTTGGCATTCTCTCAACCAGCTTCACCTGGAATGCTTTTCCCAACAGTCATCAAGACAAAGGGTGGCTATTTGAAGATTTAATTATGGAAGGTAGCGTTGGTGTTCTTTAATGGCGTAAACATGGTAGAGGAAGTCTGTTTTTTGGGGGGTATACTCTCTTCTCAGTGCTTTTAATATGTCTTCATGCAAAGCCTTCACCTGTTACCTGTGTTTCCCAGGGCGACGTGTTACATGGACCAGTTGAACACCTGGTACGACCTGAAGACCCACCAGGAGGTGACCAACAACCGTCTGTTCTCTGAGATACAGGACACCCTGGGGACCTTCGGCCTCAACGGGCTGGACAGGCTGCTCTGCTTCATGATGGTCAAGGAACTGCAGGTCACGTGATATTATGTTGTGAAACCCAGCCTGCCAGCCTATCAACACTACTCTGTTAGGATGCTATGGAATGTACTTCCGCAGTCCTAACAACTATTTAACCTTTTTCATTTAACCAGGTTAACCTTTTTCATTTAACCAGGTTAACCTTTTTCATTTAACCAGGTTAACCTTTTAATTTAACCTTTTAATTTAACCAGGTTAACCTTTTAATTTAACCAGGTTAACCTTTTAATTTAACCAGGTTAACCTTTTAATTTAACCAGGTTAACCTTTTAATTTAACCTTTGTAGTTTAACCAGGTTAACTTTTTCAATTAACCAGGTTAACCTGTTTAATCTAACCAGGTTAACCTTTTCATTTAACCAGGTTGTCCCATTTTGACTTAAAACAATCATGATATTGAGGTCAATATCAGTGGGCTGTTATATTTTAATACAGATACTGTCGTTCGTAGCTTCACTTTTCTGTTCGAGACAACGCCGGTCCTTATCATTCAACAAACACACAGTGCACTGGTTCCTCTCTATGTTTATAATCTCCACCCTTCATAGCCTGGTTCCTCCTCTAGGTTTATAATCTCCACCCCTCATAGCCTGGTTCCTCTCTAGGTTTATAATCTCCACCCCTCATAGCCTGGTTCCTCTCTAGGTTTATAATCTCCACCCCTCATAGCCTGGGTCCTCTCTAGGTTTATGATCTCCACCCCTCATAGCCTGGTTCCTCTCTAGGTTTATAATCTCCACCCCTCATAGCCTGGTTCCTCTCTAGGTTTATAATCTCCACCCCTCATAGCCTGGGTCCTCTCTAGGTTTATAATCTCCACCCCTCATAGCCTGGTTCCTCCTCTAGGTTTATAATCTCCACCCCTCATAGCCTGGTTCCTCTCTAGGTTTATAATCTCCACCCCTCAGAGCCTGGTTCCTCTCTAGGTTTATAATCTCCACCCCTCATAGCCTGGTTCCTCTCTAGGTTTATAATCTCCACCCCTCATAGCCTGGTTCCTCCTCTAGGTTTATAATCTCCACCCCTCATAGCCTGGTTCCTCTCTAGGTTTATAATCTCCACCCCTCATAGCCTGGTTCCTCCTCTAGGTTTATAATCTCCACCCCTCATAGCCTGGTTCCTCCTCTCGGTTTATAATCTCCACCCCTCATAGCCTGCTTCCTCTCTAGGTTTATAATCTCCACCCCTCATAGCCTGGTTCCTCTCTAGGTTTATAATCTCCACCCCTCATAGCCTGGTTCCTCCTCTAGGTTTATAATCTCCACCCCTCATAGCCTGGTTCCTCTCTAGGTTTATAATCTCCACCCTCATAGCCTGGTTCCTCTCTAGGTTTATAATCTCCACCCTCATAGCCTGGTTCCTCTCTAGGTTTATAATCTCCACCCCTCATAGCCTGGTTCCTCTCTAGGTTTATAATCTCCACCCTCATAGCCTGGTTCCTCCTCTAGGTTTATAATCTCCACCCTCATAGCCTGGTTCCTCTCTAGGTTTATAATATCCACCCCTCATAGCCTGGTTCCTCTCTAGGTTTATAATCTCCACCCGTCATAGCCTGGTTCCTCCTCTAGGTTTATAATCTCCACCCGTCATAGCCTGGTTCCTCTCTAGGTTTATAATCTCCACCCCTCATAGCCTGGTTCCTCTCTAGGTTTATAATCTCCACCCCTCATAGCCTGGTTCCTCTCTAGGTTTATAATCTCCACCCCTCATAGCCTGGTTCCTCTCTAGGTTTATAATCTCCACCCCTCATAGCCTGGTTCCTCCTCTAGGTTTATAATCTCCACCCCTCATAGCCTGGTTCCTCTCTAGGTTTATAATCTCCACCCCTCATAGCCTGGTTCCTCTCTAGGTTTATAATCTCCACCCCTCATAGCCTGGTTCCTCCTCTAGGTTTATAATCTCCACCCCTCAGAGCCTGGTTCCTCCTCTAGGTTTATAATCTCCACCCCTCAGAGCCTGGTTCCTCCTCTAGGTTTATAATCTCCACCCCTCATAGCCTGGTTCCTCCTCTAGGTTTATAATCTCCACCCGTCATAGCCTGGTTCCTCTCTAGGTTTATAATCTCCACCCCTCATAGCCTTGTTCCTCTCTAGGTTTATAATCTCCACCCTCTAGCCTGGTCCTCTGGTTATAATCTCACCCTCAGCCTGGTTCCTCTCTAGGTTTATAATCTCCACCCCTCATAGCCTGGTTCCTCTCTAGGTTTATAATCTCCACCCCTCATAGCCTGGTTCCTCTCTAGGTTTATAATCTCCACCCCTCATAGCCTGGTTCCTCCTCTAGGTTTATAATCTCCACCCCTCATAGCCTGGTTCCTCCTCTAGGTTTATAATCTCCACCCCTCATAGCCTGGTTCCTCTCTAGGTTTATAATCTCCACCCCTCATAGCCTGGTTCCTCTCTAGGTTTATAATCTCCACCCCTCATAGCCTGGTTCCTCTCTAGGTTTATAATCTCCACCCCTCATAGCCTGGTTCCTCTCTAGGTTTATAATCTCCACCCCTCATAGCCTGGTTCCTCTCTAGGTTTATAATCTCCACCCCTCATAGCCTGGTTCCTCTCTAGGTTTATAATCTCCACCCCTCATAGCCTGGTTCCTCTCTAGGTTTATAATCTCCACCCCTCATAGCCTGGTTCCTCTCTAGGTTTATAATCTCCACCCCTCATAGCCTGGTTCCTCTCTAGGTTTATAATCTCCACCCCTCATAGCCTGGTTCCTCTCTAGGTTTATAATCTCCACCCCTCATAGCCTGGTTCCTCTCTAGGTTTATAATCTCCACCCCTCATAGCCTGGTTCCTCTCTAGGTTTATAATCTCCACCCCTCATAGCCTGGTTCCTCTCTAGGTTTATAATCTCCACCCCTCATAGCCTGGTTCCTCTCTAGGTTTATAATCTCCACCCCTCATAGCCTGGTTCCTCTCTAGGTTTATAATCTCCACCCCTCATAGCCTGCTTCCTCTCTAGGTTTATAATCTCCACCCCTCATAGCCTGCTTCCTCTCTAGGTTTATAATCTCCACCCTTCATAGCCTGGTTCCTCTCTAGGTTTCTAATCTCCACCCCTCATAGCCTGGTTCCTCTCTAGGTTTATAATCTCCACCCCTCATAGCCTGCTTCCTCTCTAGGTTTATAATCTCCACCCCTCATAGCCTGCTTCCTCTCTAGGTTTATAATCTCCACCCCTCATAGCCTGGGTCCTCTCTAGGTTTATAATCTCCACCCCTCATAGCCTTGTTCCTCTCTAGGTTTATAATCTCCACCCCTCATAGCCTGGTTCCTCTCTAGGTTTATAATCTCCACCCCTCATAGCCTGCTTCCTCTCTAGGTTTATAATCTCCACCCCTCATAGCCTGGTTCCTCTCTAGGTTTATAATCTCCACCCCTCATAGCCTGGGTCCTCTCTAGGTTTATAATCTCCACCCCTCATAGCCTGGTTCCTCTCTAGGTTTATAATCTCCACCCCTCATAGCCTGGTTCCTCTCTAGGTTTATAATCTCCACCCCTCATAGCCTGGTTCCTCTCTAGGTTTATAATCTCCACCCCTCATAGCCTGCCTGGTTCCTCTCTAGGTTTCTTCCTAGGTTCTGGCCTTTCTAGGGAGTTTTTCCTAGCCACCGTGCTTCTACACCTGCATTGCTTGCTGTTTGGGGGTTTTAGGCTGGGTTTCTGTACAGCACTTTGAGATATCAGCTTTATAAATACATTTGATTTGTAATTTAGAATCATTCACGTGGTGCAGTTTGTTAGTTGCTTCCCCTTCAAGGTTCCGTAACACGACAAGGGTTTTTGTTTTGGTTCCATTAGAACTTCCTGTCGGTGTTCCAGAAGACCATCCTGAGAGACAAGGCTATGGTGGATGTCTTTAAAGCCATGCTGAGCTCTGTCAATCCCGTCAAAGGTATTGTGGGTAAGTATCAACAGCTCAGGAAGGATTCTTACCAGGGTTCTGTTCATTAGGTTATACAATGGAAAACTTTTTTAAAACATAAAATGATTACTGAGACAAATCCAGGAAGTACCTTCCCTGTTTCAGTCATTATGACCAGGGAACATTAGGCTCCCACTGAAAAGGACCCAAAGATTATGACCAGGGAACATTTAGGCTCCCACTGAAAAGGACCCAGAGATGATGACCAGGGAACATTAGGCTCCCACTGAACAGGACCCAGAGATGATGACCAGGGAACATTAGGCTCCCACTGAAAAGGACCCAAAGATTAAGACCAGGGAACATTTAGGCTCCCACTGAAAAGGACCCAGAGATGATGACCAGGGAACATTAGGCTCCCACTGAACAGGACCCAGAGATGATGACCAGGGAACATTAGGCTCCCACTGAACAGGACCCAGAGATGATGACCAGGGAACATTAGGCTCCCACTGAAAGGACCCAAAGATTATGACCAGGGAACATTTGAGGCTCCCACTGAAAAGGACCCAGAGATGATGACCAGGGAACATTTAGGCTCCCACTGAACAGGACCCAGAGATAATGACCAGGGAACATTAGGCTCCCAGTGAACAAGACCCAGAGATGATGACCAGGGAACATTAGGCTCCCACTGAACAGGACCCAGAGATAATGACCAGGGAACATTAGGCTCCCAGTGAACAAGACCCAGAGATGATGACCAGGGAACATTAGGCTCCCACTGAACAGGACCCAGAGATAATGACCAGGGAACATTAGGCTCCTGCTGAAAAGGACCCAGAGATGATGACCAGGGAACATTAGGCTCCCAGTGAACAGGACCCAGAGATGATGACCAGGGAACATTAGGCTCCCAGTGAACAGGAGATGATGACCAGGGAACATTAGGCTCCCACTAAACAGGACCCAGAGATGATAACCAGGGAACATTAGGCTCCCACTGAACAGGACCCAGAGATGATGACCAGGGAACATTAGGCTCCCACTGAACAGGACCCAGAGATGATAACCAGGGAACATTAGGCTCCCACTGAACAGGACCCAGAGATGATGACCAGGGAACATTAGGCTCCCACTGAACAGGACCCAGAGATGATGACCAGGGAACATTAGGCTCCCAGTGAACAGGAGATGATGACCAGGGAACATTAGGCTCCCACTAAACAGGACCCAGAGATGATAACCAGGGAACATTAGGCTCCCACTGAACAGGACCCAGAGATGATGACCAGGGAACATTAGGCTCCCACTGAACAGGACCCAGAGATTATGACCAGGGAACATTAGGCTCCCACTGAACAGGACCCAGAGATGATGACCAGGGAACATTAGGCTCCCACTGAACAGGACCCAGAGATAATGACCAGGGAACATTAGGCTCCAGCTGAACAGGACCCAGAGATGATGACCAGGGAACATTAGCCTCCCACTGAACAGGACCCAGAGATGATGACCGGGAACATTAGGCTCCCACTGAACAGGGCCCAGAGATGATGACCAGGGAACATTAGGCTCCCACTGAACAGGACCCAGAGATGATGACCAGGGAACATTAGGCTCCCACTGAACAGGACCCAGAGATGATGACCAGGGAACATTAGGCTCCCACTGAACAGGGAGATAATGACCAGGGAACATTAGCCTCCCACTGAACAGGACCCAGAGATGATGACCAGGGAACATTAGCCTCCCACTGAACAGGACCCAGAGATGTGACCAGGGAACATTAGGCTCCCACTGAACAGGGCCCAGAGATGATGACCAGGGAACATTAGGCTCCCACTGAACAGGACCCAGAGATGATGACCAGGGAACATTAGGCTCCCACTGAACAGAGAGATAATGACCAGGGAACATTAGGCTCCCACTGAACAGAGGAGATAATGACCAGGGAACATTAGGCTCCCACTGAACAGGAGATGATGACCAGGGAACATTAGCCTCCCACTGAACAGGGAGATGATGACCAGGGAACATTAGGCTCCACTGAACAGGAGATTATGACCAGGGAACATTAGGCTCCCACTGAACAGGAGATGATGACCAGGGAACATTAGGCTCCCACTGAACAGGACCCAGAGATGATGACCAGGGAACATTAGGCTCCCACTGAACAGGACCCAGAGATAATGACCAGGGAACATTAGGCTCCCACTGAACAGGACCCAGAGATGATGACCAGGGAACATTAGGCTCCCACTGAACGGGAGATAATGACCAGAGAACAGTGGCTCCCACTGAACAGGACCAGAGATGATGACCAGGGAACATTAGGCTCCCACTGAACAGGAGAGATAATGACCAGGGAACAGTAGGCTCCCACTGAACAGGACCCAGAGATGATGACCAGGGAACATTAGGCTCCCACTGAACAGGAGATGATGACCAGGGAACATTAGGCTCCAGCTGAACAGGACCCAGAGATGATGACCAGGGAACATTAGGCTCCCACTGAACAGGAGATAATGACCAGGGAACAGTAGGCTCCCACTGAACAGGACCCAGAGATGATGACCAGGGAACATTAGGCTCCCACTGAACAGGAGACAATGACCAGGGAACATTAGGCTCCCACTGAACAGGAGATGATGACCAGGGAACATTAGGCTCCCACTGAACAGCAAATCATGACCAGGGAACATTAGGCTCCCACTGAACAGGACCCAGAGATGATGACCAGGAACATTAGGCTCCCACTGAACAGGACCCAGAGATGATGACCAGGGAACATTAGGCTCCCACTGAACAGGACCCAGAGATGATGACCAGGGAACATTAGGCCTCCACTGAACAGGAGATGATGACCAGGGAACATTAGGCTCCCGCTGAACAGGACCCAGAGATGATGACCAGCGAACATTAGGCTCCCACTGAACAGGACCCAGAGATGATGACCAGGGAACATTAGGCTCCCACTGAACAGGACCCAGAGATGATGACCAGAAAACATTAGGCTCCCACTGAACAGGACCCAGAGATGATAACCAGGGGAACATTAGGCTCCCGCTGAACAGGACCCAGAGATGATAACCAGGGAACATTAGGCTCCCGCTGAACAGGACCCAGAGATGATGACCAGGGAACATTAGGCTCCCGCTGAACAGGACCTAGAGACATGACCAGGGAACATTAGGCTTCCACTGAACAGGACCCAGAGATAATGACCAGGGAACATTAGGCTCCCACTGAACACGACCCAGAGATAATGACCAGGGAACATTAGCCTCCCACTGAACAGGAGATGATGACCAGGGAACATTAGGCTCTCACCGAACAGGACCCAGAGATAATGACCAGGGAACATTAGGCTCCCACTGAACAGGACCCAGAGATAATGACCAGGGAACATTAGCCTCCCACTGAACAGGAGATGATGACCAGGGAACATTAGGCTCCCACTGAACAGGACCCAGAGATGATGACCAGGGAACATTAGGGCTCCCACTGAACAGGACCCAGAGATAATGACCAGGGAACATTTAGGCTCCCACTGAACAGGAGATGATGACCAGGGAACATTAGGCTCCCACTGAACAGGACCCAGAGATAATGACCAGGGGAACATTAGGCTCCAGCTGAACAGGACC